>NC_056485.1:4589810-4833433 GCF_008729295.1 Plectropomus leopardus | reverse complement strand
ATTTTCTTATTTATTTATTCTTTCAAGTACTTTCAAATTTAAATATAAAGACTGAATTTTATTCCCTTACACGGTCATAAGAGATCAATTTTATCACATTATATCCAACTACAGAGGGGACCAAGGGGACCCAGAAGAACCATCATGTTTTATTAATAATGGAGATTCCCACTTTTCCCAGCTATTTCTCCGTTCTCTGGTGTTCTCCTTTTAACGGAAATTACTTTGTGTTTTTAACTCTCCCTACCTTTTATTTTTCCCACTTTTCCCACCATTTTATCATTAACAATATTATATTGTATATTTTTATTGTTTTTATCTTGTTGTGTGTGTGTTATTTTAACCATCTACTATTTCATCTGGATTTTTAAAAGTTTTTTGGTTGTTTTTTTTAACTATATAAACCCCTTTTTTGGAAACCAAAAACCAAAACTGATTCATTAAGGAACCTTTGCACAGTGAATCTATTTTTGTTACCCTTGTGCCTGTGCCCTTCAGAATATCCTGTAGAATTCTGTGTTTTAACCCTAACCTAACCATAATCCTAGAATGAAAAAATGCTTGCAAACTGGTTTTGGGAATTGGGAATGCGAGTCATGCACACAAAGAAATAGCTGTAATAGCTCACTAATAAGTGTGACTGTAGCGCCGTTAGCTGCATGACAACATTTGAGCGAGCCTTTGACTTACACAGCATCTCTTTTGTTCTCAGCTGACATAAAAGCCTGCAGTCAACATGAAGGCCCTCTCCTCTGCCTAATGGCTTCATTTGATGTCAGTTTTCTTTTTTCTTTTTTTAACCTCCTCATGCACATCCCCGGTCCCAACGCCCATCTTTCTCTTCATAATATCCCTGTCCCCTGGCCCTTGCTGAGAAAATTAGCCCTTGTTTTGATCAGGTCCTGTAATTTGATATTTCTTGTGTGATGTGAGGCATCCGTCAGGGTAGCCCTACGTCTCCGCTGACATTTGGAGCAGCAGTCATTAGTTATGCACTTGATCAGAGCGGCAAACACGAATGCCCTCCCCGCCCCGGCTACCTGCTCCGTGGATTGCACTTTCAAACAAGGGGATCTAATGTTATTCTACTTGCCTCATTGCCTCTACTTGTATGCTCCGGCGAGCACAAAACCACCCACTGCCCTATGAATTCTCAAAATTAGCAAGAAGGAAAAAAAAAAAAAAAAAAACGATGCGGTGTATTTTGCCTGGTGTAAAATGTCTCAGAAGGCCGTGACAACCTTTTACCAGCTTCCTTTTTCATTTGCAAAAAGCTAATATACTCTCCTGTGGAAATATGCTCTTGGATAAAAGTAGGTTTTTTTCCCATTCAAGAACACAATATAATTGGTAAGAAGATGCCATTTAAGTCTTTCAACTACTGATTAGTACATGCACTTAGCAATTGTACCCATGACAAAAGCAGTGAAATGTAAGACTGAACCAAAACCAGATAATGAATTGTTAACACTTCTTTGAAAACCTGTGAATTCCCAGTAACCTTGGTGAGCGACTTTTCTGTCTGGCTTATTTGACAGTTCACCTTGATGCTGGGGAGCGTGCGGTGAGTTCTCTGAAAGCACTCCAGACAGTTGGCACCGGCTTCTTATCTTAACGAGGGGGAATTATTTTGGTTCACCAAGCCTCAGTAATATGTTAAAACCTTTCACTACACACATCATATGCCCAATTAAGCCCATTTGGAGATAAGATAGGTAGCTTTGATCAGTCCAATGAAAGGAGTCATTTGGACGACAAGGTCAATATGAGTTCTTTTTCAAATGTTAGGATAGGAATTAAAAAAGGTGCAGCTTCGGCTGGGAAAGGTCATAACCTGCAAAATGCAGAGCTATCTCTATTTATACTGAGAAAGCTGAGAAACTGTATTTCAGACTTACATAATAACAGCAGATCCTCAACACTCTTACTTAACTCCAGTGTCTTTTTCTTCAACCTTTTAAGATTTAATGGATTTTCTTCAAATTTGTACACGTCAAATTATACATGTTTTAAACAAAATGCGCAAGGATAAAGTCAATCATTTTGTGTTTCCATCATTAAGAGTAATACTGAAGCATTAAAATTAGGGTTTATGATATAAATCTGGTTCTTTGATGCTCATTAATGTAGGAACACTAGGAAGTCTTTTAAGACCTATTTAACACCTTTGCGTCTTTTTTTTTTACAGGTTTAATTTAAATATCCAAGTTTTTTATATGCACTTACTGAATATATTTCTCTTTTTCTTATAATCTTTCAAATTATTTGTTATAATCTTTCCAATTAATTCATCCACCTGACACGTATGGCAAAATCAAAATACTGATTTAACGGCATCAGTACCACACAGGTGTGCTTTGGGATGGTAACAATAAAAGGACTCTCAAAAATGTGTAGTTTCATCACACGACACAGTGCCACAAATGTCACAACTTGTGAAGGGCATGCCATTGGCTGCTGACTACAGCTACTGTATGTCCACCAGACTACCATAAACCATCTCAAACGTAATTTCTGTGAATTTGGCAGTACATCCAACCACCCTCACAACTGCAGACCATGTTTAACCACACCAGCTCAGGACCTCCACAGCAAGCGTTTTTCCCTGTAAACTTATCTGAGACCAGACGGCTGATGCAACAATTGTTCTGCACAACTGAACAATGTCTGCACCAACCATCAGAAATTGTCTCAGGGAGGCTCATCTGCATGCTCATCGGCCTCACCAGGGTCTTGATCAGCAGTTAGTAATCTTAACCAACTTGTGCAGTTGTGAGAATGGTTAGATGTACTGCTAAATTTGGGGAAACAACACTGGAAGCGTTTTATGATAGTGAAATGAACATTCAGTTCACGGGCAACATCCCTGCAGTCAGCATGACAATGACACGTTTCCTGGAAACCGTCCCATGGCACACTCGTGTATTAATGATTCTTTTTAATAAGTATGTTGATATCCCACACTGGTTATGTGGGTATATTATCTTGGGAAAGGAGAAGTACTCACTAGCAAAGATTTTAACAAATTTGTAACCAAAATTTGACAGAAATATACCTAATAAGTGCACAAAAATATCTTTACTTAAACTTGTGAAAAATGGGAGCAAAAAAAAAAAGTGCTCTGTTTAGATTTTTGTTCAAAGTATAGATGTAAATTGACAGAGTGATGTTTACACTTAATTTTAATGTCAAACTTTTCTGTCGACTCTGCTATTGACTAATAGCCGCATAGTTCAAAATGGATTATGGATAGTGGATACATCCACTGTCATAAGGATGAATCTTCATACCTTTAGTATATCTAATTCTTAAAATGACATGCAGTAGGGGATTACAGGAGGTGAGCGGGAGGCAAGCTTTGGAAGACTGTGAATATCTACTAATTAGACATATGACTGTAACACTCAAGGGAGAAGGACAGAGTGCAGTCACAGTATGCTACATGATAGGCCAGGTGGGGTATCAAAGACAAGTCAGCTCCACCCTGTAATCTCATTTAATGTGTGGTTGGAACATGTCAGCATGAAGTCGTGTGCCAGTGTCATTACACTGACTTTATTGGTTCAGACAGAGCAACGTGTGGGTATAATGTTATAAAGGGTGTGTCACCATTAAAGCTGTAACTGTGAAAGTTAACTGTAGGACTCAGCACAACAGCACAATTGGCAGTCTGATGCTAATTTTTGTGGATAAATTTGGCTTTTGAATTATAATTTCCCACCTCCTGTTGGCATAGCAGTTTCTAACCATTTTTTGCCATTGACCTTTTACATGTTTTTTTTTGTTTTTCTCCTAAGAATTTAAGTTAGTCCTCCTACATGGTGGGAAATAATTATATCATTTCACTATTCACACTTCTGTGCTTTAAAGCATTTATATCATTATTCTGCTTCCCTCTAAGCTTTTACACGCAGTTTTTAGTTTAGTTATTTTTGGTTTACTTAAATGGAACAGAATGAAAATAAAGACGTACTCACTGGGAATCAAAATGAGGCATACTATCTGCTTTAGATGTCATCAGCCCTTTTATCAGCCCATTGAATGGCTGTTATCAGTCATCCTTGTGAGTATAGATTTGAGGCAGTATGGCACTACTCTACCTCCTATAGTTTCAGTGCTGTAGTAATTATGGCAGTAGCAAAGGAGGGAGTCAGGTGAAAAAGCGTAGTATATAAAGAGCGACAAACACAGGACTTTCACACAGGAGATCATGGTTAATGCCCCACGTGCAACTAAAGTTCAGTTTGGACTTATTTTAACTTCCAGACCTAAGAGATGAGATTATTACATTTTGTTCTAAAACATAAAATTCATTGCTAAATACACCCCTTGGAAAATACGAGGCTTGCATATATCTTGCTAACAAGTGTCTAAATAAAACAACAGATTCACATCACACCAAAAAACACATTTACAGCCTTGTTGTGGTAGCGATGTGACCATTGTGCAGTTCATTTAAAGTCTAATGTTAGCTTTTTATTTCTGGCAATTGCATTGAGACCTAAAAAATCATAAAAGTGGCATCCATTTGTGAAGATTATCTTGCTCAAGAAAACATATGTACGTATGTAAGTATGATAACTTTTGCCTGCCACAGAACTGATTTACAAATAATCAAAATCCAGTGGAAAAATCCCATAGGCCTTTTGGCAGGGAACCAGGGCAACGCTAACTTCCCCATCAGCCTAACTTAATATGTTATGTCTGAAGTACTCCATAATGGGAGCAATAACTGCCATTTAATGGTCTGATAACATCTGAAATGTGTAGGCTTACAGCATGGGAATAAGAATACTGCTAAATACCTCTAATTAAATACTAACACTATAGATAAATTGCAAGGTCTTAAAGTGGTAATGGCCCCCATTGAGGCAGCCACAGTCTCTGTAGTAGTTACACTGTTTGTTTCTGCATCACTATTCAATCAATTAATTTCAGGCAAAAATGTCATACTGTATGTATATAACTGTATCTTTTTTTAAAATATATTTTTAGCGCTTTTTGCCTTATTTGACAGGACAGTTATACTATGAAAGCAGCAGATAGAGGCGATGACATGCAACAAAAGGCCAAGGTTGGAATCTAACAAGCGGTTGCTATGGCAATGACATAGCTTTAGTTCATGGGTCACCTGCTCTAACAGGTGAGCTCCCAAAGGCCCAGAGAGTATCTTATTAATATGAATGGCAACAATCATTGAATTTTAATACTAAAATAAATGTTAGCATCTTTTATTTTTGTGATTTTTTTGATTATTGACTCTTCTGGCTTCACCATCAAGCCAACCTACCAACATATTGTATGCTGCACATATTTCTTGGCTTATGGGGAGAGCATATTGAGCTTGCGTTGCACAATTGTCGTATTTTTTAGTTTGTATGAGTGCTTTATAGCTACATATGGTAGACTATATGTACACAGAGTGTGAACGACCTAACATACAGAACTGTTATGCGCTGTTGATTTAATGGTTGAAGTAAGGAGATCATCCATGGAAAGATCTAAGCCCCATAAATGTTATCTATAGTAAGTTTAATTGAAGTACAGATTCCAGCTGTGGCTCACTAAGATATGTGTTATGCAAATGGTGCTGAAGATAAAATAATGACACAGAAAGGCAGGACTGGAACAAACCAAGCCTCTATATTAGGACAACATGAAGGAGACGTTTCTAGGCTCTGGTTTTCACACAGTTGGCCCTCTACCGTTTTAAATCCCCACATATCTTAATAATGTTCTCTCTCTCTTCCAAATCCCCTTATTCAATTATGGCAGCCTCTAATACATGTGTCAACATGTTTCATTAGTCCGTCCTCCTCTTCCACCAAAGAGATTAGCTCTCCCTTCTTTCTTTTTATTTACTAAATGCAGAAATATCATTTTCCCCAGGACAGGGAGAGAGACTGTGAAAGAGAGAGTGATTATTTTTGTTCATTACATTTCATTCTAGTCGGCCAGTCGGAGCTGCCTTTTTTTCTTTTTTACCCCCCGAAAAGACTATTAAATATGCGGCCTAAAATTTACTTATTCAGCTTTCAATTTTGCTGCAGTCTACATTTAAATGCTTTGAGAACATTAGAGGGAGTGTGGTACTAGAGCGTGGTTTTAACTCTTGGCGCTCTAACCTCGTCGCCTGAAATGCTTTTATCACGGAGCGAGTATTCATGAGCTTTATGCAGTCCAACAATGCTAAGACTGTGGAAATAAGATATGAAGCAAGACTGCTTCATCTCAATAAGTGTGCATGAATGTATGTGTGTCGTAGAAAGGGGGGTGATTAATTCTATGAGTGTGCGATCCTTTTGATGTTCCTTGTGGTAATTGTTGGGAGTTCCTGCTCCCTCAAGGGGTTTATGGCAGCTTCGGTGTTGCTGAACTGAGTAGGAGAGTGTTGAGGCCGTGTGTAGGCAGCGACTAGATTAGACGCTACAGTACATGCATGCTCTGCGGATTTTTTTCCCGGTGACACCGGCTGTGCAGAGACAGAGCAATGCAAAGCAAGGGCTCACTGGTCATTATCATTCTACTCCTGTTACACTCATCTCCTGATGGGTCTCATCTCCCCATTCCCCCTCCTCCTCCCCCGTTCTCTATTTCCACATATCCCTGTCTTCATCAGTTTCCCCCCAACGCCTGATTTTGTCTCTCTGGGAAGCAGACAGAGAAAGGGAGACAGCATGAGCGAAGAGAAAGCAAATGATGACAAGAATAAGGTGGAAACAGAAATGGGAAGAAGGATGCATCTAGAAAGAGAAAAGAGATGAGTTGTCTCACATCTCAAAGCGTTTGTAATCGCGGGCCCTTTGGTTATGCTTGGAATAGCAAAATGCCTTTGGTCAGCCTGTGACAATATGTTACACTCTATATGCTGCTCATCCTATTTCTCTTCCTCATCCCCCTTTCATTGAGTTCACCCAGCCCTCACTTTCTCATCTGGTCTGTAAATATACCATTACTCTTCCATTTGTCATCACTGAAATTCAGCTTTTTTTTCTCATCTTTTCCTATCCTTTCTTTCTTTCACTGCTCATCTGAACACCCGTGCTAACCCTTCAGTTTCCATACTTCTCCCTCAGTCCTCTACTCTATGTAATGCGCTCCTCCATCCCTCCTCACCCACTCTACTTCCTCTCCCTCCCTCTTGCCCCTTGTGACCTTAATTACAACATGTAAAAACCTGACCTGGATCCAATTTCCAGCCTCTGACCACACAGCCCCAAGATTAATGCCCCACGGGCCAAATTCAATTAAGCTTGCTTCTAAATAAGGACTACAAATGTTAAAAAAAGGAGATGGAACAATAGGGTCACACCATTGAAGCTTAGGGAAAAAATAACATTGGTGGTAAAGGTTCAGGCAATTAAAGAAAAAGGGAGAGAGGCCAACTGCTATATATGAAGAAGGAGTGTATACACGCCGCTACACTGAGCCTATAGGCCCACGCTGTGTTCAAGGGGGAGAGGGCACAGCTACATATAAAGAGGGAGTAAATACACGCTACTATACCAGGCCTATGGGCCCACGCTGTGTTCAATATATTTGATTTCCTTGGTTACTCTCACAGTATCCATGCATGACCAACTTTATCAGAAATTAATGGAAATTGTTTGTTGTATTTTTTTCTTCTTTTTTTAAAGACCATTTGGGAAATGTTAGATGTTCTGACAAAACAAATCTTACTTTTCTCCAATCTATTTTTTTTTAAATGGGCAAGAAACTCACAGCCCTGAATGCAGCCCCATTTACATCGTTTTCCATATCTATCTTTTGGTTTATCCATAACAGAGTTTAAGTGGTTAAACAATGCTCAAGCCCAATAAATATGCCCATCAGTCCATTGAAATTAACAATCATTTTAATCTCATGATTCATAGATTTCTGGAGCTGTTTCAATTATGTTTTGTTTTCCAACTCAATAATAGTAGAAATTTGGGCTTTAAGATTATGTCTGACTGAGCCATGTCCAAGATTAAGTGTTTCAGCCTGGTCAGGTCCTAATGTCTCTTTACTGTCTTGGCCTCTAAGAAGTTAGATTTTATTTTACTTTGGGTTTTTTTCACAAATCAGATCAAATTAAACCACCTAGCAATCAGTGACATTTGGAAGCTTCAGCATCAGATTGGACACATTTATTGAGGAAAATGATCAATTTATGTTAAATTAGCATAAAATCCCTTCAGTGAGGAGACAGCCTGGCTTTAAACATAGATATTATTATCAGCTGTAAAAATATATCATTGCAAATCTTTTAGTGTTGATGGTGCAAAAATTCAATATGATTTTAAAAAGAGGAGACTGTCCAAGTGTGGCAGGCCCATGGACTGTACAAAATAATGCTCATGGCCACTGTGATTTCACAAATCGGTATCATCGACTTCCACTTTTAAGCCTCGAGTTTGGCGTTTTTGCAATCTTGGATTTCTGGTACTAGAAGTGACCACATTTGGATGAGAGGATGGAACTGTTGAGGGTGTAGGGGTAGATCTGGTTGAAAGACTGTGTTGATGCTTTGCAGACAGTCTGTTAAATACTTATGCATAGCTTTAGGCATTCATAATTCAGAGGCATTGCCATTAATAGAGAAATTAGCTAAAGACCAAAACTGTCCTTTGTAATAAGCTGCAAACATGTTTAATTCTGCTGCAATTGAGCATTTTGACATGGGTATCTATGAGGACTGACTTGCTTCATCCAGCCTAAAGTGGACATTCAAGGAACTATAGCTTCTGGAACTGTCGTGTTGGCTTCATTTTTTCAGCCCTGGAGGCTGCACTTGTGCTGGCTAAAGCCTGAATGCATTATTAAATGAAACAAGACCTCACTGAGATTTAAGGGTTCCCTAGTTTTGCAAAACTTCTTGGATTAATTGGTCAGAAACAAATTAATCTTGATTTGAATCAGGTTTGCATTTATTCTGTTTTTTTTGTTGTTTTTTTTTTAAAGACTTTTTGGTAGTAAAAAAAAAATGCTGTAGTTTTCTAGCTGCATGTAGTTAACATTGAAGTAAGTGGGTTCTAAACATGACTAAAGAGGTCTTTAAACTACAGATTAGTTTAGAGCCACAAACAGAGCTCTATTAATGGTGTCCAATACCATGTTTTCTCTACTAAAGTGGCATGACATATTGCGTTATACCAAGGCAAACATATGTTTTCATTTTAAATCCCCAGGTAGCAATCAAAAGCAAAACCACAGTGCTTACATTCTATAATTACCCACTTTAACCAGACATATTCAACTCAAGGTCGCCTGATTGGATGGTAAGAGATGCAGAGGGTTATAGAGGTGTCATATAAATGATTATATTTAACATCCAGATGTTTTGCTGCTCCTACATATCAAAGTAATTCAATGTTGTGAACTCTCCTAGGCCTGCATTCTCACTATACATTGAACAGATGGAAGCCTCTCTTTTCATGATCCTCTTTATTTTATGCTACTTTGTCAAGCTGGAATGATGTCAATTTCTCTATTGCAATGGGGACATTAATGAAAACTTGATTGACATGGTGATTTTCTTTGCTATGCTTGTGTGTGGCGCATGAGTTATTTTAGGTGTTGTTTTTGGAAACCATGTTATCTGCCAGAGTCGCCTTCCAATTTTAAGGGTTTTTTTTTGTTTTTGTTTTCAATCAAAAAGCGAAAATAAAAAGTCTAACAGGATACTACCATTTAACACAGGTAATATGTGGTCTACAAGTCTAAAAGGGAACACCTAGTAGTGATTTTCTTTGTTTGTGTGCAAATGTGTGAATAGCAGTGTGCGACCATTCCCATGTAAAGTGGGACTTGGCTGTGTGTATGATGCGCCCTGTCAGTTTCTCTAAGTGAGGCTGCCAATAACGAGGCGTGACTAGCCTGGGAAGCACAATGAAGGCCTCCGATCAATCGCGGAGCAAAGGGAGGGGGGCAGAGGGACTGGGACTGTCACACACCTCAAAGTCTGTCATTCCCGTCACCCAAGGAATCAACTGAAGGTCACGCAGAGTAGCCTCAGTCCAGCCCTGTCAATCAGCATTAGCGTCATGATTGTGATTACGCCATTAACAGGAACTGACTCATACATCGTTGACCTCAAATATGGATCCTGATATTTTTAATATTATTTGGTGGATGATGTTAATTACACTGTGATTTGAATTTCATATCAGTATCATGAAACCAACTTCTGCACATCTGCACATCCTCCATTGCACCTTTTGTACATACATGTTGTGTTCTTTATATTCTGTTTTTTCATTTTATATTTTGAAATTGCTTTTATATTTGTATCTCTTATACTATTTAAATTCGATATTTTTATTCTTCCTTTATGTTAATTGTTTTGCACCAAAACACCAAGTCAAATCCCTTGTATATGTAAATGTACTTTGCAATAAAACTGGATTCTGATTCTGAAGGGTTAGTGTAAGGGGTAAGGATTATACATGTACAAAAAAATGTAGAAAAAAAATAATAAAACAGAATGTAATGGTTTGCAAATTGTTTTTGACCTATATTCATTTAAATACAGCCTAAAGACAAGTCATTTATATTCAAAATGTAATGTTCTTCACTAATATTCAAACTGAAAACCTTGTAATAAATATACAATGATTCTGGATTTGATGCCCGCAATGCCTTCCAAAAAAGTTGGGACAGGAGCATAGTGTTAAGAGCCTGTGTTTACTGAAAATAGTTCCAGAGTGTTCGCAAGCACTTGTGGAAATATTCTTTATACAACCATATTGGTTTTTACTGCACTGGGCTCAGAGGTCACAGGTCAATCCTGGTTTATGTACAAAGATTTCTCTGGATTCTCTGAATCTTTAAATATCATGGGTTTTAGTTGGTGAAATCCGAATTTAGTTGCAATTGTGCGTAAAGAAAATGATTGTATTGCTTGTAGTTTGACCAACCTTGCTTGTGAAGAAATGAGTTTCAAGGTTGCCCCTATTATATCCAGTAATGATTCCATCGTGTGTAAGATGCTGCAGGCAGAGTTCTTAACAGTTTCGTTTTTTTTTTTAACTGGAAACAATCAGTTTGAACATTAAATATCTTTTCTTTGTACTGTATTCAGTTCTGTATATAGGTCAAAAAATATTTGCAAATAATTGTGTTCTGTTTTTATTTTATGTGTTACACAGTATCACAACTGTTTTTGAATTGGGCTTATACATGTCATCATATGGCTTTAAGGGGCATCAGACTACTTGCATGTACTACATTGCTTGTATTTTCATTTAGTTTGTTACAGATGTCTCAAAACTGAGCCAAAAAATAGATTATCCTTTCTACCTTTTGAACTTTGTGTAAATATATGTTGCAGGCTAGGTATCCAAACTTTGGTTTGGGGAGGAACAAACTGAACCTCTGATGATTATAGCAGAGCAGCAATGATATGTTGTTGCCATAGTGGCCTCACAGCCACAGATCTACTCATCCCAGGCTTTTCTCTAGACGGCTGTGGGGACTGTGTGCAGCAGATTCAGGCTGCTGTAGAGCTCCATCCATTTTAGCCTGCTGCTGTGTCAGGAGAAATTCCTGCCTGTGTGAGGACTTCTGTCATCCTGGCCTAATGTCTCTGCAGTAGCCTCGCAGGCTTCAAGCCAGACAGCCCACCATGCCCAGGCTGCTGAACAGGGTGGGAGAGGTCACAGAGAAATTCTAAATGATCGTCCCTTGGGAGGCACAGCGATGATGACATTTTTAACTGGATGAAATCATGCTGTGTGAATGGATTTTCTGTCACTCCATACCTCTTTTAAAATCAAACAAGGTTGCATTTAAACCCTAAATTTAAATTTTAGCAGGGGTGTCGTAGTTGGGAAGGGGTAAGCGAGACTGATTACCCACAGTCCCATTGGGAGAAGTCCTTCAAAATGCCAGACTGACTGAAAATAGTGGTTTTGATTGCACTTTTGAAAATTTCTAATTAATTATTGCCATAACAATACTAAAACTGGCAGAATTAATTGGTTAAAAGACTGCACTAAGTATACAAAATTAAGGGAAGCTCTCTGAGGCCCCTCTCAGCCCTTTAGTCCAGCCCTGCACTAGGATTAATCTCTAACCACAGCTAGAACCAAGTGAGAGACCACTTGTGCTGAGAGGAAGGGAAGGGAAGCAAAGCAAAATGACTTTGAAAGAAAATAAATTCAAAGGGTGCATGACAGTGGCATGGATCAAGAGGAAAAAAAGCGGGGGCCCACAGTGACAGCGTATTCATAGAACTTAGAATTCAGTGCTACATCCCTGAAAATTAGTTTTGTTTCCACTTTACTGAAATCTAAATTCAAGCTTTACTGAAAGGTCAACGTTTAAGCTGATAGTTTGACAAAGAGATAATTGCGAGACGTTTTAAGATGGACAGTGAAGTTTGACAGTTCTCAGATATACATATGCAACCAGCGACTTTCTTATGTTTAGTGATCATGCCATCATTTTCCTAAAACTGCTCTCCTTCAGTGTCACACATTTGTTAATTGCCTTCTCTGGCTGAAGCAGGGTACCACCTTTTTGATGATGGCTGTGCTAAAATTAAGTGCGGAAATTCAAATGCAAGATTTTTCAAAAAAGGTCACTGATATTGGTTTGGCAGCATAATAATAAGCTAAATTCATCATAGAAAGTACAAATGTGTTTTATCTCAACTAATCTATGTTAATACAAACATTGTTTGATTAACATCATTTTAAGAGAGTGATCTTAGACTTAAAAAGATAAAATAGGTTTAAATCTATGTTGGTTTGTTGCAAGATTATTAACACTGAACTATTAATTATTATACAGTCTTAGTTGGTCGTTGCAACGTTATTTTTGCCTATTTAAATACGTCATACGATTATTAGAAAACCAAGAGACGTAGTGCTGAACACACACTATCTGAAAGAACTCAACAAGACATTTTGACCATGAAGCACAATGTTGCTGAAAAAGAGCAGGCCAGTTTGCATTTTCTCTAAACATATGATGGTCTTAGTGAAGTTATTAATTATCTAAATGTAGTTCTGCTATTTGTTTGGCTTATGTACTATTTTATGTTCTTTTTTGAGTGCAGTCGTTAATTGGGTGAATGCATTATTCAAGAACCAAACATTGTATTATGTTGGTAGAAAAATAATCTGTATGTCATGAATCTGAAGGACATGGAGCATAATTTTATATTATTTTCGATGGCTAGAACATTAAGAACATTTTGTTACAATGAGTTACTGGCATTTTCTCAACATTTTTTTTTCTAATATCACTGCAACGATTTATGACTGCCCACAAGCCTACTTTCTGGCACATTTCTCAGCAGCTTTAATATTGAACCAGCTATGATCTTTTGTATTTATGCCATTAGCCTCACTGCTGTGTAATTGTTTAAATAAAACACTCTATTAAAAACTGCAGGCATCTCTGCCAGCTTGTCAAGCCATAGCCACTTGTTGTTACAGCTTAGCGGAGAATGCAAAGTCTCCATTGCTCAAATAAAAGATTTTTCGTCTAGTTTAATTAAAAAGGACAGTGGGCAATAGGCTGTTATAAAGTGGAGAAACACATTCTGATGATTTTTCCTTGAGCAAAGATAATTTAAAGCCATGTGAAGTGCTTAGACAAGATGATACAGAGAGGTGGTGCAGTAGTGATAATTTGTGAACCTAATTACACGTTCAAGATTAAATTGTGATAAGGCAAGCACTGGTTTTTATATATATATATATAAATAAAGATACATTAATGATAAGTTTAAAAAACAAAAGCATACAGTATGAATAATGATGCTCTGTTTGTTTTGCACTTGTACTGCGCTTCACTGCACTTCTCAGTGTGTTTAAATAGCTCAGACCAAACACAGTGGCACGAGGACTCTATAAACTGCCCTCAGTGAGCTCAGACAGAGATGGCTATCTTGACCTGGACCTAGTCTATTACATTCGAGGTTAGATACAGATCAGGCTGGATATTCTCTTCATTTTCCCCACAGTATCTCCAAGGAGATCTACATTAAACCTGCCAAGAGACAATCTCCCAGGGCCTGGTTAATTTGATTCCCAGTATGCATCGTGCTGGCCTCTCCAAAAGAGGTGGTGGTGGCGGTGGGGGACTTTGTTCAAATGGAAAATGAAATGGTCCATTTGCAAATAGCATCTGCAGTTCCTAAGCCAAGGGGCTGAAAATGTTGGCAATTTAGAGCCATTAACTTGCACATTTTTTTTCTATTATTGGAAACGGCAGTTTTAATTATTTAAAGGCCTCTTAATTAGTTTGTTAAAGCTGAAAACACCTTCAGGGCAGCTGTTTGGAGCAGCACTTGAACACCTTGGAGACTACTGTTCCAAGGAAATAGGCTACATCTATATTAGCATACAGCACTGAATACACTGCACAATACATTGGACACTTAATATTACTATTAATTGAGTTTTATGAGACAGATACAACTACAGATACACTGGATCATTACTGTTTACTGTCATTGTACTGTAGATTATTTTTAAGCAGCATATTCACGGCTTTTACAACATACCTGCTGGAGTAGAGAATGAACATGAAAAAAAAGTCAAAAATTTCCAATGCTGTTTATACAGCATATCATGAATGTCTGGGGGAAACCATGTATGTCCAAAATGGTTACTTAGCTTAAAACAAATGAATAAATATATAAATAAATAAATAATTCTGTTGTTAAAGTTAATATTTTGTCTTTATACATGGTCACACATATGCATGTGTTATTGTATTATTACCTAAATCAAGCTCAAATTAGGGTTTTGCTCATAGATCTTTTCATAATTGATTACAACTGCAGCATCAATATGTGCATCACATTATCATCAACTTAGAGAGTAAAAAGTTTACCGCAGCTTTGTGTGCAATCTTTTTTCTGTCATTGAACTTATTTGGCCAAAATTCTATGGCCCAACACAATTTTAACACTGCCCAATACATATCGTTTATCTATTGTTCTTACTGTTTAAGATAGGTAAAATGTTATTTGGTTGTAGAGTTACGTACAGTGTACTGATACGCTCAGACCCTCCTTGCCCTGCTTTGACTCTATCTGTTTATAAGTGTACAAATGAAACAAGAAATAGCTAGCTAGTGCACCCAGCAGTCCCTCCGTCTCATTCCCCATTGCTTGCAGAATATTCGCCAGGAGGAGAATAAACAGCGGCTCAGGAGACAGACTGCGGAACGGCTTTAGCAACTCGAATTCAGCAGGCTGGTGGCCAGCGGTGGCGCTTGCTCTAACCTGCATAACGGCAGCAACAAAACGTTTGCTTAGTGTTACTAAGTGTTTCTTGAGTAGAGAGAACTCAGTTTGTATTAAAACCAGTTGTATGACCAGTTCTTTTTTACATTTTTTTCTTTATTTAGTTATTTATTTGGAAATTATGTTTAAAGCATTTCATTCAGGTGATGGAGGTGGGTTGGTGTTATCAGGTTTTGGCAACAGTTTCCGGATTCAGTCACAAACTCTTTTTAATACCTGTCAGTGCTTAAGTATTTGGAAAACTTAATAACAGATGTAATGGGTGATAGGGATGGGGGGTGTGTCACTAAGAATCATAGATTTTTTGTGTGTGTCCTATGTAGATACAATTCACAAGCAGAAGGGGCAATACTCTACGTTCTCTCTGTTATTGCAGTCCATGAGTAAAGTGACATCATATCACTTTCAAGAAAAAACAAGTTGAAGCAAGAAAGCATAATATGATGGATGGTCCGAGGGCATGGACCTTTAGCTTCTTGAATACCAACTCAAATTCAGCCGGCAATGAGCACATTCTCGGCCAGATCAGCAAACTTTCTGTTGCTGCCATTACACAGATCAGACCCACACCAATGTGAACTCTGGCACGGGGGTTTGCGCCAGCTGAATTCTGGTGATGCTGCTGATAAAGCTTTATCTCCGGATTTTCCACCTGCTCTAAGTGTACATTTTAGCAAGTATGGAAATGAAGTAGGTCAAAGTAAGACCATTTAAAAATTAGTTAGTTTATCACTTTTTAGGCAGTAAATGATGATTTTAAATAAAGGTCAGAGAGACTGACTGACTGACTGACTATATTAATTATTTTTGTTAACATGTCTCACAACATATATGCTTTAGAAATGTATGATTTAACTTCTTCCTATGATTTAATATAGAAAAGACCAACGGCACAATGAATTGCAATAACTAAAATTGCATTACTTGTAGAATCAAATTACTTAAGAATCACAATACATATTCCGTTGGCACCCATTTGTTACAATACCTTTAAATTAGTAGGTAAGCATATTGTCCTAGCGCTAGTGACCAATAGCACTGACTACGGATTAAAATGATAAATACGTAGATTTGAGGTTTATGCCTGACAGCAACAGCAGTAAATTCGTAGCCAGAATGTTTAGCCATAACTTACTACTCAAGATAAATCTGTGATTGCGTTTTTTTTTAGCTAACAGAAGCTAAAAAAAAAATGATTTAATGGAATCTCAATTAATTTGATGCTATTTAATTAAGTCATCTTTGGAGCATAATGCAGATTAGTTATTATTATTTATTTATTTATTTAATTTGAGTTACTTTTTGGATGGCTTTGCAGTCCATTGCCTTTAAATTCCAAAAGACAAAATAAATGCATAATATATTGAAAATATGCATATTGACCATAACATCTGATGAAAGTCAATAGTGCACTGTCGTCAGGATAGCCTTGCGGCATTTTTAAAAAATTATTTCTTCAATCTAAAATGCAGACTTATCTAGCTAATTGTCTTTTTTAGATACATGAACCAATTCAGAATGGTGAGATTTTGCTAAAATACATTCCCAGTGCCTTTTTTTCCAATGAAAATCCAACAAAATATTTTTTTTCTTCAATACAACTACAAACTGAGATCCTTTCTATTTCAAACTTCTTTTTTTAAGAACCTTGGTGGTTTGAGGCAATTAAATGTTTGCTTTCTCTATATTTTTGCATGAAAATGTGTCTGTTTATTTAATAATATGTAAGTGTGTTTAGTAAAGCTTAGTGGAGGAGAGAGCTGCTGGTAATGGCCAAAATTATGTTACAATGTTTATTTACAAGTGTTATATATATATATATATATAATGCAATTAATGCAACAATGTAGCCTATTTCAATTAATTTGGTTCATGATAATAATTGCTCGAAAAACTCATGTCTGTCAAGGCTCCGTTTAAGAGATAATCACATTTTTATTGTTAAATGTAATCTATGCTTTCCAAGCGTGCGGTCCGTTGTGTGCGGTTGGCAGCAGCTTCACACAGACCACAGACAGACAGGCTGATAGAGATCAGCACAGACTGAAGCCTGAGGTTTGTCCTTCCTACAGCTGTGAAGGACAGCCTTGGGTTTGAGAAGAGACTGACATTGATTTTCTTGGCCTGGTTATGTGATGGCTGAGGCACCCGCCTCTGATCGTTAACATTGACCAAGACCCTTTTTTATGTTGTTAAAGATGTGGCTACCCTGACATGCAGGGACACATACATGAACACACACACAGATTTTTAGGAAAGTTAATGCCCAGGAAGCTGTGAGGTGACTACATCCTCCAGTGAAAATCATCTAATTCGCTAACATGTCACACGTTCTTGCCTTTACCAAATAGGTTTATTGATTTTTCTCTTTTAAGATGTTTCTGGCCTGTCCATTGGGAACAAACACTGTATTAATTCTGGCTATGGGGTAATCAATATAAATGGCTGGCAATGCACTGTTGGATGAAACCAGCATAATCAGCTACTTTACTTTGAACTCTGATAATATGGCATCAACCCCCAGGTTATTTACCTGTGTAGCCTTTATAGACTAACACGGATAGCCCTGGTGATGAAAATCATAAAAGAAAAAATACATATTAGTATGTGTACAGTAGTTGTTTTATGTTATCTCCTAACAGAATAATGCATTAGACCTCCGCTGGTTGCCTGTGGCCTATTTTGAGATTGTTTTTTATTGCACAACTGTTTTTGAGAAAGTACAAGCAGGAGAGAGAAATGTGTTGCACTCAGTGACATTAAAGCTGCTGAGCTGTGCTTGTGATAGAGCCCATTTATTTTCTACAACTTGTTTCCTCACCTTATCTTTCCCAATCCAGCCCTTCTTCTCTCTCTCTTTAAAAAAAGTTACAGACTTTTCAGTTTCTTTCAAGTTTAGCTTGTGCTGCTTGTGGGGCCGGGCAAAGCACAGCCTAACCCTGGACATAGGGCCTGAATGTCTGATGTTGAGATCAGGGCGCGTCTCAGGGGAGACAATGGAGATGGATAGATGCTCTAATGTCAGATTTCCCATTTTTCTGGTATGTTCTATTATTTTGGTGCGTGCTCATCTTGCTACCAGCATGTAGCAAGAGTCAGCCCAGTTTGGGATGGACTACAGACAGGTATCAGATTTAATGGCAGCAGGTTGTGGAAGATCTTATATGGAGGGAGAGTATAGACTGCATAGAGATGAAGGGATTAGGGTCACAATTCATCTGCTGGTGGCAGCGAATGTCTGATGGGGATAGAGAAATATATTCTGTCTTTGTGTTGAGCAACATAGGAGCCATGAACAAGTGAAGATCTTGCTCAGTGATAGTTAAAAATTGACGATAGGTGACATTTTACACAATTTTTGTCCTAGGCTGAGCAGGGCTGGGGCTGAAAGTATGTCTGATTGGCCAAAAATCCAGATTTGTTATTATACTAGGTAGCCCATCTGTGCTCTCATGGATGTGTAGGTCTTAAAATGAGGTGTGTTCAGGTTCACTGTTGGCATCTTGCTATTTTATGATGATTGTGCCTTTGATCAGGAAAAACCTGATTGAAAGTCAGAATGGGGCTCACACTGCTTGTTACACAGACCAAGAAGCATTTCATCCACCCAGGTTGTGGGGGGGGGGGGGTGAAATAATATATCTTTAATGAGGAAAATATTGACATTCTGTAAATGCAAACATAGCAGAGAGCAGAGCAGAGCTGCTGTTGGATTCCCAATAAAGAGAGATGCCGTGCGCATGTCCGTGTGAGGAGAAAAGTAGCTTCACTGATTTTCTCAGAAGCTAAAAATGTTTTAATTTTGCTGCTTAAATGTCCCACAATAGTTGCAGCAGTGATCTCACTGTTGTTACTGCTCCTATAACATTGCTCAGATTTGTAGAATCTTCCATTTAAACAGCAACACACCAGGTGCAAGTGCACCAGGCTTTTAAAGGTACTGGCAGTTGACATTCAATACCTTTACATGCACAGTTAAGTCAAACTATGGTTAGAGCTCTCAATAGGGCCATTTAAATGGAATACTGTCCTTGTCCCAGTAAACAAGCACCGGGGGAGAATCCATTTATTGATGGAAGCATGTCTGACTTTGCCAGAGTGGGTGGCATTATAACCCCTTTCAGCTAGTTTCTATTGGATCTCTTTCCTGCTGACCTATTACGCCACACACCAAACAAGTTAGCAAGGGCAAACTGGTTGCAAGTTGGGCAGTGACAACTTTTTAGCACTGTGCATTACTCTATACTTTACTTGGTACCTTTGTCTTGTTTTGCTGTCTTCCTTTTTTTCCTCTGCTTTTTTTTCCCGGCTTTTGTCTAGGAATTTAGGCTGTTTGACTTCCAGGTCAAAGCCTGGCACGGGGACTTTGGAGCATGTTTAGAACGCCTTGGCCAGCTAAGATCATAGCGTATACATAGCATATACAAGAAATCATCCAAGGTGTGATAGTCTTACTTTGAGAAATTCGACTTAATATAATTTCAGTCTGACTAACATTTTAACATGTATTTTAACAGTCAATGTATAGTCAGACTAACAATAATGCAACTTCTTCTAACATCATCTCAATGTATTGATTGACTGGTTGAATTCATGTTGTGCTCAATATACCTATGATTATTCAAGTGACTAAATGCAACCTGTGCCTTACTTTGCACCCAGACTATGCATCATTCCACTAATGAAGGCGGTTGGAAATGGCCTGAATGCACTTTAAACCATGCACTATAGATTGTTTACATAAGGCCCTTAATTCAACAATTATATTCTTGATAAACAGATTAACCTTTTGGCCTATACATTTGCTTACTTATTTATTCATTTTTTATAAGCCATTGCAATTTCTCAGAGCTCACATCTTTAATTTGGTTGTTCTATTCAATAGTCCAAAAGCATTACAAGCAGCAAACCCTCACATTTAAGATGCTGGAACCATTACAATTTTCATCATCACATATTTGATATATTCTCATATTTGTAGTATTCTCGCCCAGTGACAGCTGGCATAGGCTCAAGCCCCCCCACGCTACCCTTAAGGCAACAAGCGGTTACAGCCAATAAATGAATGAATATTTAAAATATGACTTAAAAAATTAAGTTTAAAAATGGTTGCATTTTTTTTGTTGTTTGTTTGTTATTGTTTTTTTCTTTTTAATTTACTAATTAATAAAATAACAAGTAACCTATGTTTGGTACTACATGTGAAACTAATATTTTGTGTTATACAGTGTGTTATATACTATACTGTACTATACTGGCATTGATAAACTACTGTTAATGATGAGTAGAAAACTCCATGTTTCATTTAAGTCTGAAACACTCCAACTCACACTGAAATTTTTACTTTATCATATTAAAGTAACGCATGAATGTTTTAAGAACGGTTAAGAATAGTTAGTATGCTAATGTGAAGATATGTTAGTGTTAAGTACTATTGTCCAAAGAATAAAGACGACTTTAGTTGTTGCATGGGATATGCTGATTCACAACCTTGCATAATAAATGTCATTAAACTTAATTAAACACAGGGACCAATAGATATGAGCTATTGTATCTACTGTTAATCTTCCAGGCACCATTTTACATTCAGTGGTAGAACTGACAACTCTTCTTTTTCTATTTCAAGCCCTGAATCAAATTTATATTCTCACTTTAAATCACTCAACCCATAGGTTTGGAGTCTAATGATAGACGCCACTGCTGACTTTGATTCTGTTGCACTCATTTAAGTTCTTCCAAGCAGTAATTAAGGTTTAATCTCAGCTTTCTATGCAACCTACAATGAGAATTAACATAAAGAGCACTGATACAATGATATAATGTTTCTCTTCACTTTATGTGAAGCTGAAATCTGACAAATGAGCAAAAAGACGGAGGTGCTGTTAAAGCCAGTTGTTCGGCAGGGTCGTGGATAGTTCAGTAGGGTTTGCTAAGGGTCCAAGTTGCCTTTTAAAACCAAGGTGAGTCACTTCCTGAGACTGTCATTAAATCTTGAGCTTTTCCACCAGTTGTTCCATATGTTGCAATAATAGGAAAACAACTTGAGATTAATGAGTGACACGGAGTGAAGGGCTGAGTCAGAGGAAACGGGCTGTTACTGGGAGTCTATGTGGATCACCAACTATGATGACAGAAGACAGGAAGCTCATCACCAGCAAAAGGTCAGAGCATTCACCAGCTACTGCACTTGTTCACTTCCTTTCTCTGGTGAATTTTGCTTTAACACTTTCTATTTTCCATGGACGTTTCTCACAGGGAGGCCAGGAGCAGAGAAAGGTCAG
Source organism: Plectropomus leopardus (assembly GCF_008729295.1). NCBI lineage: Eukaryota > Metazoa > Chordata > Actinopteri > Perciformes > Serranidae > Plectropomus > Plectropomus leopardus. The sequence continues at coordinate 4,811,908 of NC_056485.1, read as the reverse complement.
AGAATGAGGAGAACATAACGGTGAAGGATAGCAAATAGTCAGACTGGAGCTTAGTGTGGTGGTTTGAAATGCATTGTGGCTGCAAAAGTACACAAAAGCACATCGGATTTTCACATTCAAAGCCTGTTGCTCATGATGTCTGTTTTTGGAGAATAAAGAGTGGGGGATAAAGAGGAGTGTGGTGTGGCAGAAATTAAACAGCTGTGTACAACATAGCATCAAAAACAACATCCAGTGTTCATAGCAACATCGAAACAATTGCAGACACATTTTCTCATAAAAACATACAATTTAAGCTTGAGTCATATCAACTGTAGCCCTTTAAATCAGAATGCCAAACAATGGGAATGTCAGCAGAGTGGTGAAGAGAAAACTCTGCACATTCGACAACACTTTCACCTTGAAGTGTTAGTGAATGGGGGTGTGGACACATTTTTGCTTTTGTAACTTTGACCAAAACATTTCCAAATAGAATCAGCATTTTTTTTTCTGTTTAAACCCAAGCAGAAGGGATAGCAGAAAAGTGTTACCTTCAGCCCCGGGGGTCAGGTCGTCGGGGTCAAAGGTGGTCAGAGGTGAAGGTCCAGGACGTGAGCCATAGGACAGGACAAGGGGTGGGACACACATTGGTGGAGGTCACAGAATAAGCACAAAGACATGGCGGCAAGGGAGAGGGAGGAGAAGCAGGAGGCACAACGGAAATAAATGAAGAGATGTGGAAGAAGAAGGAAAGAGGGTGGCAACGGGGGAGGATGTTGCAAAGAGTTAAAAAGGCAAGGGAAGATTTGGGAATAATGGAGGGACATGGCACCGAGAGAGGGTAAAAAAGCAGAGGAGGAAATCGGGAGGGAGAGCGGCAGTTTCGAGGGGGTTGAGGGGGAGAAGAGGCTGAGTCAATTCCTCTTTAAAAAACAGAACCAAAATAAAAGGAATGAACCCATACCTTGGTCGTTTAACGTCAGGTGCGCCAGACCTTGAAAGGGAAAAAACAGAAAAAAAGAACAGAAAGAGGAAGAAAAGAAGGTCATAAAAGGCACGGGAAGAAAAAAAGCATTGTCACAACGTTGGACTGCAGTTTGTGACAGACATCCTGGGGCAGACTTGGATGTCAGAGTTCAAATCAAAGGTAAAAAACGAGAAAGAGAGATAGAGAGAGAGAGAGAGAGCGAATAGTAACAGAAAACAAGCAAACACTTCTTGAGTGAGGTGTGGGGGGTTTAGAAAAAAAAGCATTTTCATTTGGCGCAACCCCCGAAGGCTATTGCTCTCACAAATGCTTTTTTTTCCTCTGGAGTACTTATGGAACACACAGAACTGTTTGGCAGAAAAAAAAAACTTGAACTGGATTTCTCATCTCCTACTGTACACAAATCACACAAGAAAAAACAGAATCGGAGCTCTGCAAGGTCTCACACAGAGAGGGGTCAGAGATAAACCTGGAAAAAACGCTATGGGATAAAGTGTTTTGTGTTGCCTTTTAAAACCCAAAGCCAAAGATTATTCTAACACAGATGTGAGAATACAGCAACACAACACCAGCCCAAAATATTTACTTACTCGCTCTATTACTGTAGGCTACAGCACACACAACTTGCCAAAAAAGCAGATCGATAGATTTAAAAGAAAGATGTCCACAGTGAGCTCCAGCTGTTGTTGGTGAACATTAAATAGCAAACCATTCCACATTCTGTCAATCCCTACATGAAAACATTCACAATGTGAAATTCTTTACACATATTTGGAAATATAACCAGAAAAAATATTAAGGTCCAGATCTCTCGAAAATCACTGTCATCACTTCCTGTCTCTGGCTAATCACATCTGTATCCAGTCGCAGCACAATCGTCCCCACAAATAAGCAAACACACTTTCAAAACTGTCATTAGAAGAAGCAACGAGCCAACAGTTTCAAATCATTTCAAAATTATGTCCAAAACATACAAAAAATATTATCTGAAGTTAGGTATTCCTGCCATAAATCATATAGTTGTTCCTTTTCATTATTGTACTTTATTTTGTGATTTTCCCTGTCCATCACAACTGACACATAATCCAAACACAATAACCACCTAAAAGTAAAACAGAGAAAAAAGTGCCTCAATGACTTTTTTTCATTTAAAAAAAAAAAAAGATTACTGGTTTTTCATGATTGTTAACTCATATTTTTGACTGACGTCAATGGACCTGTGCTTTTCTAGTCATATTGACCACTAAAAGCACTTTGTCACTACAAGTCACGTTCACCCATTTACAAACAAATTCACACACTGGTGGCCAAGGCTACTGTATAAGGTACCACCTGCTACTCAGATTTTTAACATTCATACACATTTACACACCAGCAGCACAGCTATAGGGAGCAATGAGGGCTTCAGTATCTGGCCTAAGGGTACTTCGACATGCTGAGTGGAGGAGCCTGGGATCAAACCTTCAACCCTCTGATTAGTGTTAGACCTGCTCTACCTCCTGATTAATAAATTAATTATTGACACTTTAAATGAGAGGTTAGACTTTCTTTTTAACTAAATGTTCTCACTTAAATTTGGGCAGTATATAGATTTGTGGCTTAACGGGGATGTTTATCCTTAAAAAAGGAAAAATACCTCTTACTGTTAAAAACATTAGCGTCCAGCATGTGTTTGGTATGCTTCTGTACAGGGAATCGTCAGGGAAAAAATGCCTGACGGGGACAAATAATCATCTATCTGCCCAAACATTAAAGCTCATAGGGGACATGCTCTGTAAACATAGAGTAACATGTCTTGTGGATGAAATAAAACAAACAGTACACAAAAAATGAAACATGGTCTTAACTATGGCCTAAAGCGTGGTTTATTCCCAAACAGACCAAAAGGCTAAAGCAGATTGGATTTAACCCCGGGCTGCGCGGAATATCAACAATATTATGTCTGTTGGACAAGAAGTCCCAAAAGGTCAAATCGATTGGAGCAAACCTGTCTTTTCGTCGATCAATACTATTTCAAATGTTAGGTGCTCTGCACTGCCAGAACACAGCTCAATCAAATGCACTCTTTGTCAACAAGAAAGTGCAACGGCACAGGAGTCAAGCATGCAGAATATATTCTACAAATAATATGCAATCAAATGTATTTGCTTCCTCAAAGACTTTGGCAACTCACATCACTGACGGCTACAGTTTATGAATGTACAGCAAATGAACTAGCTTGTAAACATGTGTAGCATATTTAAATTTTTTCCTTGATGCTTGAGATCAAAGTTTGGTATTGCATTGATCTATATGTACAGGAGTGTGAACGTCTTTTTCATATGAATGCAGGTATTCTGCACTCACTGATTTCTGCAGCTGCTTCCACTTTCAACTCTTATCCAAGGCCAGGCCACAGGGACAGCAGGCTTACCAAAGCACTCCAGACATCCCTTTCCTCAGAAACACTTTCTAGCTCCTCCTGAGGGGACCCCAAGGCATTCCCAGGCCAGATAAGAAATATAATAACTCCAGTGTTTTCTGGGTCTACTGCGGAGCCTCCTACTAGTTGGACATACTCAGAACACCTCTAATGCAAGCCGCCCTCGAGGCATCCTGATCAGATGCCTAAACCACCTCAACTGGCCCCTTTTGACACAAAGAAGCAGCAGCTCTACTCCAAGCTCGCTCCGGATGTCTGAGCTCCTCACCCTATCTCTAAGGCTGAGCCCAGCCACATTATGGAGGACACTCACTCGCTGCTTGAATGCACAATCTCTTTCTTTCGGTCTCTTCTCGAAGCTCATGACCATAGATGAGGGTTGGAATGTAGATGGACCAGTAAATCAGACGCTTTCTGGTTCGGTCCCCTCTTTGCTACAACAGTCTGGTGGTTTGGCCCACATCACTGCAGACACTGCGCCAAAGCGTCTATCCATCTCCCTTTCACCCTCACTCATGAGCAAGACCCCGAGATACTTTAACTCCTTCACTGTAAACTCACATCCTGATCTTATTTTTTTTTTTTATCAATTTAGGAAATCAATTGTCTTGATAGAGGCATTATATTTGATTTATCTAATCATCAGGTTTAATTAAATTTTGTTGAATTAACTTAATTTTCTAAAATTGCAACATAAAAATGATGATGAGACACACAACTTGTTCTTCCTAAGTGACAACAAAGTTTTAAAGAAACCCAAGTTAGTTGATCTTGATCTTATTTGCATGTGGGGAAGTTGGGATATCTGTAAATTTCTCAAGTTCTATTGTGTTATCATGTGTAAGATTATACAAGTATGAAAGTTTGCATCCAGCAGAATACTTTATTTATCAAACTCAATCAGTTCTGTAAATGCTACCAAGTAAACAAAACTGTTCGGTCGGACTAACTCAGTTGGATTAAGTTGCTATCACTTTGTAAAAACAAGGTCATTTCACTTGTCATTTTTTAAGTCGACTGCACAATGAAGTCAATACGTAAGTAAACCTTACAAATATATATAAAGTAAATATAACTTAAGAATAGTTATATTTACTCACCTTTTTTCAAGGCAATCATTTTACTAGATATTTTTAGGTAAGATCAACTTATCAGAATTTACAGCATTCTCTTGGGGCAGTAACTCTAACCTAACTTCAGACAAGAAGAGAACTCTCAGCAGCAGAAAAAAAAAAAAAAAACACGGGCCGCATCAACACCAACCTTCAGCTTCCATGCTCAGCAAAGGTTTGTCTTCATGACATTTCGACCATGAACTGGCTAACGGAGGTGCTCGACAGTTAAGGTTATTTAAACATTCAGTTCCTGCTTTTTCTCGCAGGCAAACAAGAAAAAAGATAGTGTCTAACGTCTCTGAAAACAAATTAACACTCAACTGGGGGCTAGCCGCAGCCAGAATGCACAAAACACGACCGTGCCACCACCAGCGAGCGGGTAAATCAGGATGCAAAGCTCAAGCTCAAATGACTCTTGACTACAAGCTATTTCTATTGTCTTCTTTCTTAATAACATCTGTGATTCAGGGGCAGAGGAAATGTACAGGCAGAGTGTTTTATTTATCTGGCTGCAGTCCGTTTCCTGCCGGCCCTTTGCAGGGAGTCCAATCATTCTCACTCTGCCTCCCTCTGTTTTTGTTCCCTTGCTCATAATCCATTAAGGAGATAAGGCGAAGGCTCCTGCAATGAAACAGAACGGTGCTGTCGCTGCATACCAAATCATTCAAATGCCCCCTCCCCCCGCCTCGGCCTCATCCAGCTCAGGCAGGCAGAAGACAGTGGCACGATTTGACGGCAGAGGAGAAAAGGTGGAAGTAAGAAAAAGAAAAGACGGATGTTGTCAAATGGTATCTGCTCAGCCAGTGTTAACCAGAGATTTGCAGACAGGTGTGCAGCGCTGAGGCAGAGGAAAGCCAAAAATCAATCAAAAGGAGAAATTCATTCCAAGGTATTGTTTCAGGAAATTAGTAAGTTGTGATTTGATCTGTGCAATGTGCTTAACTTTTTCTTTTCACACATTTCCCCCAAAACAGACAGCCGCACACACAGCCAGCCACACACTTTGTTCTCTTGGCGGAAGCTCAGGATGCCAGACTCCGACTGTACCATGCCAGATTCTGATCAGGATGTGACGGCTTTCACTAGCAAGTGGTTTGAGAGAGGGAGGAGGCGGCATGACTCAAAATTGAAATTACTGATCACTGTAAGACATCTGAATACAGCAGACATAAGGAAAAGCTCTATCTCTCTTAAGTTCCACTCTGCGTTCAATATTGGAGCGCAAATGAAAATTACCACAGCCACAAGCAGCTTCGCTCGCCACACATACTGAAAATGTGACAAACTCCGAGCCCAAACCATGAGTCTCCCTGTCTCCTTGACATCTGAGCATTTGATTACATCCTTAATTCTGCGGTGAGTACAGATGGGAGTGCCTAACGGAACCGGCGCCGATTGGTTGGTTATGATTGAGTGGCAGATGGAGCTGGGTCATAATTCTGCCATTAGGAGGAGACACGCTTACGTCTTATCTGGCCAGCTCCCCTTCCCCTCTGTTTACTGCCCATCTCTCTACCTTTTCTTTGCTCCCTGTCTCCACATCCAGCCCTCCATTAGCCAGCTGCAGCTGCCTCCTGCTCTCCTCTTCCTCATCTGCCACTTTCTTCTGCTCTGCTTTCAGGTCTGATGAACACAGGCCACTATTGTTCTGGAAACTACTGATTTCATTCAAATGACTGTTGGTAAATGACTGGTAGTAGTAAAGACTATCACCAGACGTAGTAGTAAAGACTAGGCCTGGGCGATATGGCCTATAAATAATAACTGCGTTATTTTCATGCTATACCACAATACACAATAGTTATCTTGATATGGAAGTATGGAAGAGGTTTTCTTTAAGCTACTATAGACTACAAGGAAAAACCACTAAATAAACTACTGTTACAATTAAATTTAAGTATTATCACCATCTGAGAGACAGTGTTTAGTTTGTCCATTCTGGGCTACCGTAGATACATGTCTGAGATCCGATCTCATAAACGGGGACCCGATCAATATGTAGACAAATGGCTTGTGGAAGGTACACACAATACACACACACACACACACACACACCTCATGTAGTTAAATAAAGTACTGTTATAATACAGTTAAATAAAGGACTGTTCTTATAAAGAAAAATGAAGTGCAGTTATAATAAAGTTAAATAACAGAATAATTGAGTCATAATAAAGATAAAAAAAAAGCACTGTCGTAAAAAAAAAGTTAAGCACTTTTATAATAAAGTTAATCAAGTACTGTTACAATAAATCTTAACAAAGTACTTTTAAATAAAGTTAAATCAAGGACTGTTACAATGAAGACAAATAAAGTCCTGTTACAACAAAGCTAAACAAAGTACTGTTAAATAAAGCTAAACATAGTACTGTTATAATTAAGTCCTGTTACAACAAAACTAAACAAAGTACTGTTATGATAAAGTTAAAAAAGTACTCCTATGAACAAAATATTGTTAAAATAAAGTTAAATAAGGTTCTGTTGCTAAATAACTCCACTGGTGCTTTTATTCTTAAGCACAGTAAAGAAACAGCTCTCCAGTTTATATATTAATAATCTTTGCAAGTGGCACTAGTACTTCATGGTCACAAAGTGCCACTTTATGGTCGGGGTCTGGAGCAACAAATAGTTCATCCCTAATAAAGACAAAGACAGGAAACAGAGTTATATTCGTATATCAGTCCACTGATACACCAGACTGACATTTACATTTAACCAAATTAATTTATCAGCCATCCTTAAATAATTACATGGCTATTTTTGGGATTTCTGGTGTATCTTTGTTTGGAAAGCAGCATTCAACAGGTACAGCATGTTCTTGACTGACCTTGTCAGACATTTCTCCGTCACATCATTCTACACACACACACACACACACACGAACAGATGTGCTGGGTCTCAGGACAGCAACAACAACACACGATCGGAGGGGACAGAGAAAAATGGGAGTCATCATCATTATCCCTTTCCACCCCTTCCGCACTCCCTCTCACTTCCTCCTTCCCTCGTCCATCAGATGGACACATAGACCAAGTCAGAAGGAAGAATGTGTTTCCTTCACAGCCCCCCTGTGGTGCTGCGATGGCATGTTAAATAGCTTCATCCTCCAAGGACTCTCACTCTCACAACATATGGCCACCGCACTTTACGCGCCTCCTGAAGGCACACGTCATACTGACACAAAACTCTCGTCTTTCCTTGCAGATCCCAAAACGGCAGTCGGTTAGAACATATTTCCTGTTGACACTGCCCTTTGATGACTTTAGTGGGAGCGAGCTTTACCAAAAAGCAAGAACTATCCAAGTGTATAAAAGTCATGAAGTATAAAATAAGAACAATAAATGGTTTTATGTGCAGCTTATTGCTGGGTGCACCCTTGGCACGAGACATAAAACGGCACAATATCCAAAACATTTGACACGTCCACAAATCACTGGCTTTTACTAGGCCCAGGCACAGATAAAGTTTCACAGCGTAATCATCGCTGTATGTCTCCCGTTGCCAAAAAGTGCAAGCATGGCCCTCGAGGGCTCAGAAACAAACCAGGGCAATTTGTAAAAACATCTGCTTTAAAGATGTGGGAAAATGGTTCTGATTGAATGTGAATAATATTCATCTTAGTAAGGCTGATCCATAATGCATAGTGTCTTTGCACAGCTTAAGTAATATAGAAACTGTGGCAGAATCCAAAGTGCGTTAATAATTCATTGTGGATATCTATTCTATGAAAGAGAGAGGGAGAGATAGAGGGAGGTAAGGGGGCTTAGAAGACCTCTATAATCTCACTGAGAGTTATAGACTGATGTTAAAGGCTTCCATGTCTTACAATGCTTTAAATTATTAACACAGAGCCGCCCCGTTTGAAAAGGAAGATACATGTTCTATACTCTAACATCAAGTGAAATCAAGTGCAAATCTTGCTCATTGGGTCCACAGACGATTACTGACAGTGTCGAGTCAAAGACAGCAGCTTGCTGTGATTTTAATAAAGCATATGACTGACTTCACACACAGATACGAGGTAAGAGCTTTCATCTCTTGAGCTGTGTGTGTGTGTGTGTGCTGCTCTAAGGACCTAATTTACACATTCTGCCCCGACTGGGCAGTTCAGATCTGACGTAGACGCCATACAACACCTGAGAAATTATTTCTTCTCTGAATGTACAGTTTCTCTTTATTGAGTAGAAAATATGCATTGCTGAAACTCTTTTAATACAACAATGGTGCCTGCGCTGCAAGACCGATCGGATCTGTAAAGTGGAGCTGCTCTCAACTTTCCTGTGTAGTGCCGCTGGGCACCTTTTAAATCTTTGTAGCTCAGCGGGCGGTGCAGGGCTGCAACGCCAGGTCCAATTCACAATGAATAGCAGCCCACCACTTTCTCAGCTTTTGAGTCCATGTGTGTGAAAAGACTGCCTTGGTCATAATTTGTAGTACATGCTGTGGATTCTGAGAAACGTTCGCCCACTGCTCTGTGGAACATCAAAATGCCCTATCGATGCTCGACCAAAGAAGAAAAGAATAAAAAAAAGATGCTGAGATGAAGCCTTGTCAATGGCATCACACCTGCACTGACCCTCAATCAAACAGCTACACAAAGACTGAAAACGCTTGGATCCATTGGCCCTTGTATTGTTGGCACTGGATCAAGGGCTGCGCCTACAATATGAACACCTGGGACACCCAAAAAACTTGGCATTTCACACCAATGGGAGTCATTTTGCAGAACATAGTACAATCTCTGAACCCATCGGCTATCAGTCTGATGATGATTTAGCCTCCAGATCTACATTTCGGAAGATCCAATGGATATTCGGGCCAAGATTTCCTTCTTCGTGTGCCCCTCACTGCAGCCAATCTCTATGTATCTTCGCGTTAATGCAGATACATTTTAAAAATGTGAAACTTGTTTCCAGATGAAAGCCGATGGTGTCCGAGAGTGAATTCCAGCCAATGCGCTCCGCCTCTCCAGACAGACTGTTACCTGCTGTTCAAACATGATTGGTCAACACAACTCAGAATCTTGGCTCAAGCTTTGAGTACACACTCATGAGTTTTCTGCTCCACATCATCACCTGCACGCACCTTTGTAAGGGTGCAGTGCAAAAACCCTGAATTACTTTGGTTTGATAAAAAGAGAAGCTGGACCAAGTGACAAAAGTAACTTTATTTCTAAAGCTCGGAAAATAAGCCAAACTGGACATAATAATACACAATATGAGATTAATTTATTTGATGCATGACAATTAAGAGGGCGTGCAGAATATACTGCTCATGTTGATGTATAACTTTCATATTTTGTCTCTCTCTTATGTACTTGCAAAGCTGCCAAGACAACACCACTCCAGCAAGAGTTATTACTTTTTGAGACTTTTTATGTTGGCTGCATTATTTAGCTCTTGCGGCCATGACTTGGTTGCACTGGGTACAGGATGCATTAGAGGACAGTAGCAGCACCGGTACAGGTCCCTTTCTACAGACTCATCCTGCAATTGTACCGCAGACCATCTACCCTGACTGTTATGCATCACAGCACTATATTCACGTTTTTAAAAAAACATCAGACTGTTTCTCAACTGACCAGTTACCACAGCAATGTGAGAAAAGCTTGATGTGAAGCAAAGGTACAGCTGTATTTCAGCAACAAAGAAGCAGAAAGGGAATTTTACACCAACTATAGAATCCGGTGAATATAAAAGAGGCAGAGAGGCAATCTGAACGTTCTCGCAGTGCTACGGCAAATAAAATTCACATATTAGACTATACAGGATTTCATAGCCTTTATGCAGTGAATATATACCAAAAAATATAAAAAGTATGTTTATTTCTTGGTTTGGTGTGTTGGTGTCTGGCAGCATGCCCTAGATTCTCAAGGTATCTGAATAAAAAATGCACTCCCTTTACAGAAATTCAGAATTTTCTTTTGTGTGTGTGTGTGTGTGTGCATGCATTTGATTCCCTTGGAAATACCGCAGGGAACTGTTGACCCCAGGCGAGGCACTTAAGCTGAGCGAGTGAAGCATTAAATCTTTATGGTCACTTTCCACTTTACACAGCAGCAACAGCCATCATCTGTCAGGAGCGATGCACTAAGTTGTTTGGAGACCTGTCAAAGGACATGATTTACTATTCAAAGTTACAATTAGACAGGGCCACACTACATAATTAAGGTTGCACATGCCAAGGTTTGCAGATGGAGAATATTCAAAGCAATGTCACCGTGACAGATAATACAAAACGTTTTTGTCTGTTTTGACTACAGCTCCAATTCTGTTGCCATAGCTTTCAGAATAAATGTAAAGTCCTGAAATAATGGAAAATTTAAGATGTTAACCCTTAGAAACTACAACTGTTGTCTTGTGCTGCATTCAAACGCCTGTCACAAGTATGTAAACCTTTGAAATGTAAGGAAATAAGTTTGATTTCTTTCAAAAACATGAGTAAAAGGCAATCAGCAGCTTGGCACGAATACCCAGCAAATTGCAAAAAAATAAAAAATAAAAGTAAGAAAATAAGCTGAAAATTGTCTTTCAACCCTTTGAACCCTGAGCAAAGTGGCTTGATTTCTTTCAAAAACAGAGGAAGGAGGCAATGAGCAATTGAAAGAAAAAAGCCAAAAACAATTAAAAAAAAAAGTACAAGACAATTACCTGAAAAGCAGTATAAAAAAAAGAAAAAAACAAAAAGAAAAAGAAAGGCAAACAAGACCTGGAAAAAAAGCTTAAATTTATTATTATTATTATTATTATTATTATTATTATTATTATTATTATTATTATTTCTTTTTAAATTGTGACATGATTTTAAATATGCAATTATGTTGTTTCCTAGCCTTTTTTTTTTTTCATTTTGTCCTTAGCTTTTAAAACTTATTTTCAAACTTATTAATTTCTTGCAATTTCTGGAAACATTTTTTACCAAGTTGCTCATTGCCTTTTTTCTGCCCCATGTTTTTGAAAGAAATCACTTTAATTTTCTCAGGGTTCAAAGAGCTAAATACTCGTGAAGCAGCTCAAGAAAACTGATGACACTCCAGGTTTCACAGGGTTAACAAAAGATAGACAGGTTGATTAGAGAAATATCAAAAAACTATGGAAAATATACAATTATTATTATAATTGTTAAAAACTGTTAAAAATTAAAATTGTGTTATAAAAATATTATTAACATTTATATGTAAAATAATTTATATGTAATTTATATTTATATTATATTATTCTTGTGTTATTTTAGCACATTTTGAGGTAATTATCTGTTTTTTTGGTTTTGTTTTTGCTCATTTCAAATAATTTTCTTGTAATTTTTTACTCATTTCTTGCTAATTTGGGGTTATTTCTTGTTTCAGTTGCTCGTTGCCTTCTTTCCATGTTTTTGGAAGAAATAAATGCCAATTTGTAGGCTAAACATGAACACGTTATATTATTCAGCAAGGGCTTACCCATATTACAAACACTTTGAGTGTTGTTTATTGGCTTAATAACTGTCTATTCTGTACGTGGGAGATCATAGTTAAGTCTTACAAGGGAAAATATCTCATATCGAGATATTATGCTCCCCCACATCTCCTAATTAACAGCATAACGCTGAGTGAATCACTTTGACTCGCACATTTTGTTCATTAAAACATAGCTAATATGTCATGGGATATGTCTGAAAAATAAATCAGAGACTCTCGGAGACGGTGAGGGGTAGAGATCGGAACAGTTGCTGTCCATCTTAATTAAACAGTTCATAAATAAATAGGACCTCCATATGTCGAGCCGGAGATTTTTTTGACTAATTTTGTGCTTTAGCTGTCGAAGCTAACACACAGAAGGGATGTTGATGATTTCTCCACTTATGGTAATTGACACAAGACGGACTAAATATACTCAAAGGAGCTTCAGTGGTTTACAAGCTCTTACATAACACCCCAAAGCATTTTCTTCAAAGGACTGGCTCTATCAACACTGAAAGTAAAATGTGTCCTTTAGCAAACATGCCATGTCCCAGAGTATGTCTCCTAAATTCTGTCCTTCCCCTGTTTGTGTTTTTTCCAAAATGTTTTGAGCTTCTGGCCTAGCAGAGCCATGCTGGGCCCATCTTGTGAAAACCAATAAATTCTATGTCTGACCTCTATTTTTCCTTTCATTTATGAGGTCAAAACTAATCATTAGTCCCCACTGAGATCTGGTGTCCTCTCTCTCAGAGCATCCATCTGTCCTTCCTCTCCTCTTCCTAATCTTCAACTGCCAGTGCTGCAGATGCATCCTACAACTGTTCCCCGCTCCATCCGCCCTCTTTCCACAGTCAATTTCATGGAATGAATGGCTCTGATTGCCACTTCTGGACTGTACTCATTAGGGAAGCTGAAAGTGGGGAGTGGGCAACAGAAAGCATGCTGTCCTTTACAGTGCTTTCTTTTTTTTCGCTGGGATGTTGGAAGCTGTAATTTCTGTGTCAGATGTGAGAGAAAACCGGCAGTGTTGATGGAAGGAAGGAAGCCAGTCATCAAGTGGATGATTAGCACATGCAGCCACCCCCCTTTTACTGTACAAATCCATTCAAATACCTCACCCCCACATACAGATAACCTACACAAGAATCCTTTCAAGTCCTTGCTCCTCTTGCTCCTGCACTGATTTGGTCTGATCATTAGGGGTGTCACAAGTCCCAGAATCCTTGATTTGTTTAGATTTTAAGACCATGATCAAATTTTCAATTTAAAGTCATTTTCATTTTCTATTATTTCTTAAAAAACAAAAAAAAACATAGGCTACATGGTGTCAAAATGTTACAAATGCCATATATATATATATATATATATATATATAATATAATATATATATATATATACACATTACATTTCTTAATTTTATTTCACATTTAAGTCCCGGACATTTAGGCAAAGGTTTACATTCAATCAGATAATGCCTTATTTGCATGTTTAAACAAAATGTTAAAAAACCTGTAATACAAAATGCAAAATGTCATGGTCATATCTATTAGTTTGCCCCAGTGTCTTACTTTTCCTTTTTTTAAAATTTTTAACTTTACAATACTTATTTTTAAACACCATATTCTATTTATTTTTTTCTCACGCTCACTCACTTCAGTGGCACTCACATACCAAACTAAAGAGTTTTATTCCTATCAGTTATCTGAAGGGGTTTTAACAGAGGTTTCTCTCATAGATAATTCATTGACTGATTTATAGGACATTTTATTCCGAAACAAATATATCAAATATGACAACAAAATGACACAAGAATTTTTGTTTTATCCAAAGTTCAAAAGTTTAAATGAGTGCAAATCAGTGCATTTTTAACAAGACAATTAGTTTGAATATTTTAACATAAATTTTACAATACTCAAAAATTATTTTCTTGATTTGAGGAAACAACTAAGGAAATTTGACAGTGATATTTATTAGTTTAAAATTTTACTCTGTTCACTCGAGGTGCCCCCTGCCCCTCATAATTTTGATGATCGAAATAGAAAGCTCATCACGACTTATTCAGAATCAAAATCACGACACCTCTACTGAGCACGTAGTTTCAAACTTTTTTCAAATGTTCAAATCTCAGTTAATTTAAAACCACTGAAAGATATTCACAATGGAAACATAATAATAACTTCCAGTTGATAGTGACGTGTTTCAAGTGTCTACAAATAATGGTGACTATGCCAAGATCAAAAAAAGTGAAAAGAAAAATCAAGATTATCCTTTACTAGTGAAATAATGCTAAACTCCAAAGTATATAAATGTTTTTAACAGGCAGAGATTTCTTTTAATCAGTGTCGCCTCTATTGCAAAAGTTAACCCTTGTCAGAGAGATGAAGTAAAAACAACAAAATCCCCTGGTCCTCTGAGCCATGGAAGCTCAAGTCAAGGCAAAGTAATCTACAGGGACATTAGTGCAAAATAGCACCTTGCCTTGAGCGTTTGTTGATGTTTAATGTTTCATTTTGACAATTTTCCCCCTTCAGCCGGCGTTTAGAGCACACATCCTGTTCCTCTCCACTAACAGCACGGCAGTGAACTGTATTTTCGTGTTAGGAGGAAAAATAAAATCGTAATGACTTTTCCTGGAAATGCGGCTTCCCGTGAGGTTCTGTCAGGGCGACTTCCTGCCTTGTGTCAGGGGGTGGGTCTCAGCAGGTAACTACAACAACATCCCATAATGGAAAATTAATGTCTTCCAACTGAGACGATGCACTAACTACATTTAGCTCATTGGGTGGGGTAAACACCATTAGTGCATGGAATCTGCAGTGCTCCTGGAAGTTCAGTCATTTGAGAGGGAGTTGGATAATTATGGCAAAATTAATGGAAATTGTGGGACAAATGTATTCATAATTCATGAGCCTATTTTCCGAGGCTGGAATCCTCTTTGTGGGGAACAATACACCGCCTGATTTAACTGAGACTGTAAAATTCCCACCTGGTATATTCTCCTTACTCCCAACAACATAACGGTGTGTTTCTTTGCTGCACAATGGTGCGTAAAATGCTTCTGAAGAAGTTGCTTAAACAGACTCTTCAGCATGCTGAACATTGTGAAACTTAATGTTAAATCGTTTTGTCTCATATTCAGTCTTAATTGTCCTTAAAGCAAGAAGAGAGCTTTGAGAATCAGGTGAATAAACCAAGAATCTTCAAATCGGCCACTTTTCAGACATTGTCATGAAATTGAAGAGTATTCTAAAGATGCAGTATGGGTTTGGGTGTGCTCTACAGGAATTATCAAAAGGCAAATGTGGACAAAAGTGAAAATAAATCTAATGTATAGACCGTCATTTTTGTCTGGCCATCTTTTTTGAAAGCAAAGCCATGGCATGAAATGGCAGAGCTCAACCGTAAATTAAGGAAACAACAAATCTCAAGTTGTTTTTTTTCCCAGAGACACAACAGTATCTCGTTTAGTTCGAGCCGCTGAGCAAAAAGCCCTGCTGCTTGCTTTCATCTCGCCAAACTCTAATTAGGCAAACTGAACAAATACCAGCGAGCGAGAAGTCCTCTGCATATTCAAACAAAAGGGCTCCTGAGTTCGTGCGAGCAGAAGGAGCTGAAGAGAGGGAGGGAAAGAGGAGAGAGCGAGAGAGAGAGCTGATCACAAGAAAATTAAACGGCACTGAACCTTGTAAACAAATATTTCAACAATGTTAAACACAATGTAGGAGACGTCTGGTGCCGCTGTGCTGTGAAATAGCCCGACTCTGTTTGGAACGGGGCTTCACGTATGACGGGCGCCGAGAAAAAAAACACGACTAAAGAGACAAAAAGGAAACAAAAAGCATCAAGCGCGTGTATTTGTAAAGGGGTATCAGTCAAACAGTGTTTTTAAAAAGAATTTTAATGCAAAAAGTTACACATAAATCTAACCAGTGGTGCAGAGGTTACGGCTAACCCTTTGAAAATCTGAACCAATTGGCTTATTTGATCAATGTGGCAAGAAGGTAATGAGCAAAGAAAGAGAAAATGACCCAAAAATTAGCAAGAAATTAGTAAAAAGCTCAGAAAAAGTACCTGAAATTAGTATCATAATAAATAAATAAATAAATAAAAAAAAAATAGATAGAAAGTAAAACAAAAAAGAGGAGAATTGGCCTGGAAAAAGTACTGAAAATATTCTAATAACTTTATAACTTAATTTTAAATATGTCAATATGATAACTATGAATGCAGTTTTCCCTTTGTTTTTTTTCATTTTTTTTCCTGAGAGATTTTTCCCTGGTTTTATTAGAAATCATTTTCTAGATCTACTAATTTCTTGACATTTCTGGAACATTTCTTACCAAGTTGCTTATTATCTTTTTTCCCCATGCTTTTGAAAGAAATCGCATCTATCTGCTCATGATTTATAGGTTTTAAATAATTGTGGAAGGAGTCGGAATCTGGCACAAGAAAAATGATGTCACTCCAGGTTTCACAGGGTTACGCAGAACCCATATTTCTGCACATCAGCCTACCTGCCTGGTAATGCCCATCATTGCCTTCATTAATAATTTTTCCTTTAGCAATGTGGAGTGTGCCACCTTGAAGTGTCAGCTATATTTCCCGGAAATATATGAGCCACTACAGTCAGCCCAAGAACGTTGAGGTGAAAGAGAAAAGACTGACACAAATCCATTTCTTTCCCCTTAATGTCGCAGAATTGTTTTCCTCCCAAGTTTCTCTTGAAAGTCACTCATCACTTTTTAGGCCTTTTGTGGACAAACACACGAGATGCTGCAGCCCAACCCTTGTTGGCATGGCAACTGGCTCCAGTATCTTTTCTACCATGACGATGGCCATACTGGTGTGCTTTAAATTCCTCTGCTCTTTCTGTCTTTCCTCCACTGTCATCTATTGATAATGGATTCTTTGTACGCTTTCTCCCTGACTTTATCTTCCCCTCACTCCATTTCTTAACCTCCATCTTCCCCCTTTTCTTTGTCCCCTTTTTGGCCTCACTGGGGAGCTCACTCCTCCCTGTCAGTGTGTCTTTCCCTGCAAGCAATTAAGATTGCTATTGTGTGATTTTATTACATTATCCACCCAAATACATGACTCTAAAAAGTCAAGGGGGATTTGCATTTGAATATAAAACCCAATAAGAAAATTCTGTAATTATATTAAGGCTGCATTTGAATTGTTAATGACATACACAAAACAATCCTGGTTTGTTGCCCACAGAGGTAAACTCAGCACAGATTGCAGGTATAGGGCGATGGAATAAGCCCAATCCTTTTCATAAATCTTCCCGCAGTAAAATTGCCTTTTGGGGTAAATCCTTTTTATAAAGTCAGGAATCCTGTAGCCCATTAAGTCCACATTGCCAAGGCTGTATTGTTTAACTGTAAGCATTTGTCAGCGTGCAGAACAACACTGATGAAGTGCAGACAAGTGGAACGAACACAGACCTGCATTAATTAGCATTTTATTACATTACTATCATCTAAAACAAGCAAGACGAAATACGAGTCATAAGAAATTAAACAAGTAGATGAGAGCAGACGAAGTGCAGGAATATGGCAGATCAAACAGAGTAAAATGAAGATGCAGAAACACATCATGTTTCTCTGGCACCTGGCTATCTAGAATTACAAGAGAAACCGATTGGAGTACCCTGAGGAGCTCTCTGGAGACCGACGCGAGCCTCAGGTGCAAGAAGTCCGTGTTATCTCACAGCCACACCTGATGCGTGAATGCATGTGCAAAGTTGTGCTTTTGCCAAAGCCCTTGGGACTTTGATACTGTACGCGGAGTAAACACTGTCGTTACTATCACCGCCAAAACCCTCACCACCACTGCCACCATCATTTTGGCTAGCGCTCATACAGTGTAGGATTGCTCAGTCAGATAGGGCTTTTATGCCAGGCTCCACTGATCCCATCTGTCACAACTTCATTCTCAGATCCGCCGTGCTGTTTGGAGCCCCACGACAGCTCTTTAAGAAAACCACTCAATCTGTTCTCTGGGCTATTTTTGCATCCTTTGCATTTTTTTCTGTCAATAAAAAGAGAAAGAAAAAAAAAGAGGGGAGGGGGGGCATCGTCACACAAAGCACTAGGATTCTGGAGGTGGGTAGCTTGACCTCCCTGATCTATGATCCCACCCTCCTCTGCCCTTCACCCACTACCTCCACCTCCTCAGAGGGATCTGGCGATAGATCAGAGAGAGCTTGGTGTTTCCTGAGTCACCAGCTATTTGGCACTCAATTCCCCTCATCCCCTCCATGGCAGTTGTTCCTATCAGTGTGTCTGAATAGCAGTCGCCACTGGATCGGCTCATCCCCAGGGGGCCCAGAGGAAACTGGATTAGTGGCTCAGAACGCACATTAGAGAGAGAGAGAGACCCTGAATATGGTGCTTTGTCCCTTACTGTGTGTGGTGGCAGGGGGTCATTACTTGGTCATCAGTTTACAAGTTGAAGAGGGCAGATAAGAGACTTATGGAGGAATCTGTTTCTGCATTTTTCTGTCACAGTTGTTAGGCTTGTAGTGGATATTAGTCTGGCTTAAAGAAATAATGTGTGACCATCTTTAAATGAAAGTCCAGTTGGTAAACAGTTCAGCTAATATTTGTATGTGGGAAGCATGTGGGCAATAAATGGGCTGAAAAATGGGCCCTATTCCTCATGAGTTCCATAATGGCCCCATGCCAGTTGCCCACAAGTTGTGGGTTTAACCAGTGGGGTCCCAGATGAGATGCCCATTTTGGCCCCATACTAACTCAGTACCCAGTGGGGATTGGGCGGTAACATGGTATAACGTTATACCAGGGTATTTAGAAATCCTGAAGGTATGTTGAGCTGAAAGGCACCTAGAAGTGGAGGGAGTTACAGGTCAGTTACAGGACTGCAAACAGCCGGCGGCCAGCAGGCTGAAAGCAACCGTGAAAATAACGGCATGTTTTTACATCTAACTTCATGAATTTAGGATTTATTTCGACTAAACCAGAGCTAGTGAGTTTTTGAAAAGTAGACTTACTAACTAGTTTGCAGCAAGAGTAACTGATACACTTTGAGTTTATTTTGTTTCTGTCAAGTTTGAATGATGTATGATTAATGAGGCAATTAAGCCTCGTCTATTTTCAGTGACCAAGAGAAAATTGCATTCAAAATGCGTACAGTCATACTTCTCTATTTAACAAGGAAAAAAAGGTGTGAGAATATTACTTTTCTTAACATTTTTTGTATTGGGTATTTATTAGTCTGAAAAGCTGAACGTAAGTAGTGCTGTATACTTAAAATTTCAGGAAGGTATACCACCCAAGTCTAGTACCCAGGTAAGCCTAGCATATCGAATGGGTAAACCCATGTGGGCAATTGACATTGGGCCAATATGGAACTCGTGGAAAAGCCCATATGGGGCCCATTTTTCAGCCCCTTCACTACTGACATGGGCCCCTCATAAAAATGCTGGCTGAAAATGTAAGTCCATGAAAATTTGCCTCATTGTACATCCAGTGTCTGTTGGGCTTTAAATACAGCCTTTGGCAGGTTTTGTTTTTGGACCAATAATAAAATAGAATAAACATTGAGTGCCACAATGACTGAAACAGAAAAGTTAAAAAAAAAAAAAAAAGCCACAAAAATGATGGAAAAGAACGACATAAACGAAGATGTCTCAGTAACAGCTTCACTCCTTTATATGAACTACAGTCTCTGTGCAGTGCAGTGTAAAAACACCAAAGCCATGTCTGGTTAGCACCAAAGATATCGCGAAAAATCAGGAAAAAACAAGCTTCCTGGGGATTACTGCTCTAATCCATGATACTCTATGAATGCTAATGTGCCGGCTCGAGGCACAAAGAACTCAAATCCCCTGCGGCCCTCCACTGCTCTCCTTTGCTTATTAGAACTTCTTATTATGTGACACTATAAAAAGATTGATTCTGGTGATCCGCGAGAGTGATAACATTAGCATGTGTT
Organism: Plectropomus leopardus; assembly: GCF_008729295.1. Lineage (NCBI taxonomy): Eukaryota > Metazoa > Chordata > Actinopteri > Perciformes > Serranidae > Plectropomus > Plectropomus leopardus. The sequence continues at coordinate 4,792,010 of NC_056485.1, read as the reverse complement.
AAAAAGTCAGGACATGTTCACTGCTATGTCAGGACTAGCCAAAGACTACTGTTGAGTATCTGACATCAGGTCACCAGGGATCAGGCTGACATTACTTGTCTGGATCATCTTGTCTCTCAGAAGTCTTAAACATACTTGCTGATGTGTATAGTGTATACTCTCTCAGGCTATCTACTGTCAAGTCCAACAAGCTGACCACAAGGTCACTGAACTGCTAAATCCAATTATATGCAATTATGCAGTGTGTCTTATACCAAAGGAAAGGGGTTTTATCTGACCAGGGGAAGTTGAAAATTGAAAAAGGAAGTGGTATTCTCAATGGGATACACTCCTTTGGTCACAAATTCACCCTGCTGAAGCTTTTTAGGAAAGTCTGTGTGCGGCATGAGTGTGTGGCATGAGTGTGTGGCATGAGTGGATGTGTCCACTTGCCAAGTTTCCATATTTGACTAAAATTCAAACTCCCAGCAAAATGACTATGATGAAAATCTTAAGGTTTTAATATTTTACCAGAATGAATAAAAAGCCTCATATCTCATCTGCAGTATTATGACAACATTTTAGAGTTCTAAACAAAATACCAAAATGGCTGACATCTTTTTCTGTTATTTTGTTATGGCAACGCACCGGTCAATCAAACCTGAAGTTGGGCATTATGATTTGGTCGACATAAACCCCAACCATGTGTTACAAGACATGATGTAGTGAAAACTGACAGTATGTGAAATTACCACCTCACAGCTGTATGCCTCCACCAAGTATTCAAGTTGTAGTTTACAACCATGTCTGTCCAGACTCATATGTAGCCATGACCATAGACAATTTGTTAAAAATTGGATGTTTAGCTATAAAAACAAAAAAATTCTAAAATGTGGATGATACACACACATATTCAACCCAATAGCACAAAAGATCTCAGTAAATCAGGAAGTATCCCACCAAATGTTCCTGTTCGTAAGTTATAGCCTTGAATAATGGCCAGAAAAGTGTTTTTGTGATGTCATGTTGAACTTGAGCTTTTGGATTTAAAATGTTATCATGTCATCATTTTATAAGACATTTGTGTTTCATAATTCTTGAATAATAGCCAAAAACATGTTGTGTGAGGTCACAGTGACCTTGACTTATGACCACCAAAATCTAATCAGTTCATCTTTGACTACGGAAGGACGTTTGTGCTGGATGTCATAAAATTCAATCAAGATTAAATTTAAAAAAAAAAAAAAAGAAAAAAAAGGGATGTATGTGCGGCCACAGTGACAATAACCCCCAAAATCTAATCAGTTCATCCTTAAGTCCAGGTAAACATTTGTGCCAAACTGGAGAAAAGTCCCTTAAGTCATTAGAGATACTGTGTTGACAAAAATGAGACAGACATGGGGTCATGGTGACCTTGACTTACAACCACCAAAATCTAATTACTTCATTTTTGAGTCCATGTGGACGTTTGTGCCAAATTTGACAAAAATCCCTCAAGACGTTACTGGCATTCTGCATTCACAAATATGGGAAAGACACAGGGTCCTAGTGATACTTGACCTTCAGTCTTTTAACACCAAAATCTAATCAGTTCATCCTTGAGTCCAACTGGACTTTTGTGCCAAATTTGAAACTTTAACAACAACCCCAAAGCATGCATTCGCTCACAGCTTTTGGCCTTGCAGAGGCATAAAATTGGAAAAGAATGCCTCAGTTTTGATGCTATATTGTATAAATACAGTTTGTCTGAGAAAAATGTTTACAGGCCAATGGCCAGACAAAAATGTGTTGATAATTCAACATGTCTGAATCTATGTCTTAATTACAGGTTGCAATAAGTATTCATGGACTACTGACCTGTGCTTCATTTAAAGAATAAATTGCATTATATTAATTTGGAGTAAACTAAAAAGGAGGCAGCCTCTTCGCAATAGCCCATATTACACTGATCCGGATCTATCAATTTCAATATAAGCTCCTGTAATTAAAATTAATTGTTCGGCTAAATAAGGCACCTGAAACTGGGATAAAGATTGATACCCGCTGTAGTGGAATGGATCTGCCTTGAAAAAAAGAGTCAGGCAGCCGAATCAATAACTGTTTCTGAGTATTTCATCAGTGTCAGTAACAAAAGCATATAATTAGAGCTGCCTCAGAAATACCAAAATCAATCAAGGTGGGTTTTCTTTTCTAGCCCAGGCTTATTGCTGACAATTCACCCCTTTTGTGTGTGTTGTGTTTAGTTAACAAGATGGTAGCACTGCCTTGTCTGCATACGAATTCCCCCAGACACCGCCTCTATGTAAAGATGGGGGGTTTGTTTGCATTCACCTCCCATATTGCCTCCGTTCTCCTCACCTTTTCTGCACATTAAGTATCTCTCGGCTCCTCTGCATTTACTGAAAGCGACGGAGCTCAGGGAGGAGGCGGAAGAGTGATCAGTGTCATCTCCACTTCATTTCTATGATCAACGGCGCCTCTCGGGGCTCCAACCAACAGATCTGGGTACCCGGCACTTCTGAACAGGCGCCATCTGCCACTGCCATCCCAGAGGCAGGGCGGCAAGCTGGGGCTGGGGTTCTACGCTGGTGCGGCGGAGAATATGAGTGCATATGTGTGTGAGCGCATCACCCTGAGTTACTGGGCACGGTTATACATATTAATGAGCATCTGTGCTTACGGGGAGTACTCTTGTTGAAATGCTTTTAGTGTTTTCACACAGTATTTGAGGAGTGCAACAGGTGTGTGTGTGTGTGTGTGTGTGTGTGTGTGTGTGTGTGTGCTTGTGATGTGGCTGGTGAAAATGTGGAAAAATTCAAACTGATTGTTAGTTTCAGCTCATATCCTGAAGACAAAAGTAACAAACAAACAGGATTCAGGGTGGTACTGAAATAAAAAATACTCTCAAAATATGATGGAGTTGGAAAATGCAACATGCCTACGTTTGTTAAAACTGAAACTGCAAAGGAGTACGTAAAATTAAGTGGAATTAATCTCTCAATAACTGCTTTGTATTTTTGCCTGCAAGACAAGGTGCACGGGACTCCAATTTTACACAACATCAAAGTTTTTAATATCAGTTTATGCCAATTCAGGTTGGTGACACCTTCAGCTGATAGCACAACCACTGACAACAATGGGCCGCATAAAGCTTACAGAGATGTCGACAACCTGCGTGCACATATACATATTGCACAAATTCCAAGCACATCTCCAGAATGACACCAGGACTTCCTTTGGATTTTGTGTATGGAGGTCTCCGTGTCCTTTTTTCTCCCCCCAAAGTATGGACAATATGCATGTGTGTGTGTGTGTGTGTGTGTGGGCGTTTGTGTGCGGCCCCCTCTCCTTATCTCCTTCAGCCAGGCCACTCTGCCGACACACACTCCAAAGAGCCCCTAGTTGTCATTCACGGCGTCACACAGCCCCGAAAAATGTCAGCATAAGGGGAAGGGGAGAGACAAAGACAGAGAAATACACACGGAGAAAGAGGCGAGTGATGAGGGTTTGAAGCCCAACAAACCACCCCGCAACCTCAGCGGGGTTCCGTTATCTCCTCTGGTATACCCCGTCCTCCCTGCTGCACCACTTCCATACACACATACACAGTGCTTGAGGGCAAATCTGCCGTGTGCCATAGAACCTGGCACACTGAGAAAGGGTCTGAATGTGCTATTGTAACAGAGAGGTGTGAGGGGATGTTGACTGTAGGATTCATGTTCAAAACATCTGCTCAATAAAAGAAGGGAATGAGTTTTTTTGGATTGTAATATAGTATACAACAATCCAATACTGACATTGGCTATCGGGCTGGACTGGGGATAGGTGACGGTGGAGCTGATGTATTCAATTTAATTCTATGTTAACATATGATTACACATGCACATGCATCAGCGGCACTACAGCACACTGAATGCCTTAGGAAGCCAACAGCAAACATGTTATCTGCTTGAATGCATTTCACAAAAAAATCTATTTATTTGATATTTGATATATTTTGTTGAACAAAGTTAGGAGAGCAAGGTTTAAGTCAATCATCTTGTTTCCATGAATGTAAAAGAATGATTGCAGTCTCTTCTATACAGTGAAGCTTACAACTTATTAATTAAAGGCCCAGTGTGTAAGATTTAGGGGGATTTAGTGGCATCTAGTGGTGGGGACTGCTCATTGCACCCAGCTGAAACTATTCTCATTAAGTGTTTGTTGTTTAGGAGGTTTTTACCTGTAGCCGAATTATCTGCAGAGGCGTCTTTTTATTTACCTAAAGAAACAGGCCCGATAATTTAAACCTTTTAAAGCACTGAGCAAAGCATTTGCACAATACAAATCAGTATTCTTCTCATAATGTTTGGCAATTCAGCCATTGGACACTAATGTAGAACCTGCTAATGTGTGCTCTTGTCTTTTTCTCTGATAACTGAAGCTGCAGACATTCAGGAGTTTTTTACTTCAGCCGAATTATCTACAGAGGTCTCTTTCCCTCCAAAACAAACAAACCATAGGAATTTAAACTGGTACAAAACGGTGAATAAAGCAGCTAACTACGGTGGCCAACATGAAAATGCAAAAACATGAATGTCCCTTTCGATGAACCAGTGTTTGATTTGGAGAGAAAGAGACTCGAAACATGGCAATGCAATACAGCAATCTCCATAGACAAGGACCTGCTCTCTTTGTAGATACTGTATAAATGTCTCATTCAAAGGCAGCAAAAACACAAAGATTCTTATTTTCAGGTGAGTATACTTTAATATTTTATTTCCTCTCTGCCGATATATCCCCCCTAAATCCTTTTAAAACTGGTTTTAGATAAACATGCCATACTAGGCAACACCCGAAGCCCAAGTATCAGTACTGAAGACGTTGGATCGGAGCATCTCTAGTAGTAATGCAAATATAAAGTAGGATGAAAGTGCTCCCAGACCTTTTTTAACAAACTGTCAAATGCCTGAATCCAATACTGCCTGCAATGCCTGAAATAAGTAGTATAACCTTGTTGGTGATGTTGTTGTGGAGCACTTTGTTGTTAAGTGTCTGGATTTAATTGTAATGTCTTTTTGTTGTGGTTGTATTTATCTGACAGTCGCCATGGACACACAGAGTGTTTACAAAAGGATAAATAAACTAATAATTTTTATTTTATTTTATTTTTTTGCTTAATTACACATTTAAAGCTACAGAATATGTGAAAGCATCAAATTGTAACTAAATGCATCTGAGCTCCTACATCTTGCAAAACGTTGGATGTGTGATCATTAATCAGCTGGCAGCCGATCTTTCGAGTGTTAAACAATTAACTATTAGACAAGCAACCTTGTCTAAGTGAGAAAGGCAATACTCAAATTTCAACATTGATTTCAGCCAGAGCTCAGTACAAAGCAAACTTGGCTGGTTTAGAGCAGGGCATTGCAGCTCCATTGTTGGCATTTTGGGAAGCTCAACAGGAGATGTTTTTCTACATAAAGTGTGCTTGGGCACTGACATAACTGTTACTTGCACATACTTTGCACACCATTCAGGCTGTGGGCATTTGCAAAAAATGCATACCTTGTTGTGCCATTCATAAAAAAAAAAAAAAATGTTGCGTTGAACTTATCTGTGGCATGTGTTCACCTACAATGGAAGGACACATTCCAAAAAACCTCAAAGGGGGCTGAGAAAGCTGAAGCTGCTGATGCGACATTGAAACAGGACAGATAAAAAAAGTGGTAGCAGTTCAAAGTTTGGAGGAAGAGAAGAAAAACTAACTGAAGCAGAGCTAAATATAAAATCAGGAGACTGCAGAGTTAAGAGTATGAATATTTTCACAACTACAGACTGAAAAATTGTCCTTGTGATGATTTTATGGTAATTAAATGAGTATAGAAAGTTATAGTGGAGACACAGCAACACTCAGCTGAGCATCACCCTTAGGTTGAAAGCCTTCTCAGATTTAAATTGGAAATCTAATCTGGTACATGCATGTGATCAGAGTGGAGAAGACGCCATCCATGCCCCTATCTTTATCTCTCTTTTTTTCTCTTTGTGACACACATACACACACACAGGGAGCAGAGCGCACCGTGCAGTTATTTACCACAGATACTTATCTACCAGGTTCTAGCCGAGTGGCATTTGTGCGATTACCATCTTGTGGCAGCTGACAGCCTGCGTGGTGACAACACACGGTGACGAGTGGACGGCATCATAAATAATGACTGCCATCCATTCCGACTGTCAGGACGAGCGGCGTCTCATAACGGGCTGAGAAGGCAAGAAAAACACAAACATATGCTCGCACACAGAGACAGTGATTTATAACCCTTTTACCTTCCGAATGCAGGTGCACGGGTAAACACCGAGGCTTACACACACTTGTATACAGTACCTGTGCACAAAAATAAAATGCAAACATTGAAACAAAGAAGAAGAAAAAAAATCTGAGTCCCACTATATGCCTGCAGGAATACAGCAGCATTTTTAACTGCCCTATCTTATTTGTTATGTCATCTAACCCATGAGTCATCCCATGCAAAAATAATTTGACCCAGAATTTAAAGGGATAGTTCAGATTTTTTTGAATTGGGGGTGTATAAGGTCAATCTATAACCTACAATCAGCACGCCCCCAGTTTGGAGAAGCAGGCTGGAGTTTGTCATGGAAGCTAAGCAATGCACTGCAACTCAAAAACAAACAAACAAACAAAAAAAAACAAAAAACAAAAAAACAGATTAGGTGTAGGCTATATTGACTGTATTTTTGCCGCTTTACCTTTCCAGCAAATAGCCTGTTCCAACGGTGAAGCTCTTTTCAAAGCCACCAGATTCCACTGACAAAAACAGTCATTTTGGCTCATCGAATAATGGAGCAGCTGGTCCACCTCTGCCTTAATCAGTTAGTTACTTAATGTTATTGTGCGACTTCGGTGAATCAGAATTAAAGAATTTAAAAGCCAAAGTCACACTATAACACAAACAAAATAACTGATTGAGGCAGTGGTAGATCAGCAGCTACTCTGTTAAGCAATGTTAAATCACAGTTTTTCTCAGTGGAGTCTGGCTCTGAGGAAAGCGATGTAATGGCCTCAGTTCCTGTTGCCTTTTGTTGTCTGACATTCAGTTAAAGCAAAGAGAATTTTGTCAATACAGCCACACATGTTACAGGACAAAATTTCAAAACTTTCTAATGACTTTTCAAGGAAGTACAATAACATATTTTTTTCTAGCCCTACTTGCAGGCATTTTTCAAACAATATTGGATCCAAATTCTTTCCAAACATAATTTCATACATGAAAGTGTCCACAGATGAATATTTGAACAAATTCATTACACACAGCAAAATTCCATGACTTCTTTTTGAAACTTTAAATGATTTTTGCTACTTTGACTTTTCCAGGTGTGGAAAATAAGATTGCAAAATTCCATGACTTTCCAGGTTTTCAGTGACCTTGGGGGCCCTGGATAGCATACATTTAACCTGTATTGATATTTCTAGGAGGGACCTTTTTTGTAGGTAGCTGAAATAGGTTTTGTTGCAGAACCCTCCACAGCATTAGATTGCCTACCTCTCCTAACTGGGGCCGTGGAGACCACCATCTCCAGTAGGTAATGAATTGTCTCTGGATAAGTAACTTGTACAACCCCAAATCTGAACCATCTGTTTAAGAGTCTTGGTTAAGAACGCTTCAGTAAAAACTTAAGAAAGCGGACATGTCTTAATAAAACACTGCTGTTGCATTTCATCACAACACTTCTCACTTTTCTGACTCAATATATATTCTATCAAAAATGTGAGTAAAATAACTGCTATAATTGCTTTTGGAGGGACTGAAAGGACTAAAATGTTTCTAAGTGGCATAAAATATATCCATTTGTTGTATTTGAACACATTTCATTGCTATCATTATCCCCTTTTGAAAGCCCCCTGTCTCCCCTCTGCTGCTGCAATAGATTGAAACATCCCATATTTGTCACTGATTTGACTTGACGGACAGTTCCATTACAATCTCCCTCAGTCTCTGGTGTGCGCATGTGTGTGTGCATGTGTGTGTGTGTGTGTGTGTGACTAACCCACCATCTGTTCACACAAGCAGTTGCTAACAGGGAGTCATACCTGTGATGCAGAATATTCACACAGGTAAGGAGAGTTTTCGCCGTATCAGTTCCCCCTGCAAAATGTTTTTCTATTCCGCCGTTTTGGGATGCTGGAGCACACCATGGCAGATAATACAGAGTGGTAGTGATGATGATTATCTTGTAATTTCACTGTGGAATATTTTTAAAGCAACAACACACTTGAGCTGATTGTCCTTATCTCTACCCGCTGTAAATACAGACCTGCCTGTGAGTATGTACGTGACATCACACACGAGCATGCTCACACACAAGCACACACTCAGGAGCCAGTAAAGCAGCATGTCAATTCTGTTTCTCCGCTGGGTGCTGCCACTCAGAGGGTACGTTCACACGGCAGGGTTTTCAATTCTAAAATCTGTTCCTTAGTGCAACCATTTTGAGGTCCATTTGTGTATTATGAGATTCTTGGATATAAAAAGCTGACAATATCCAAAAAGACACATAACTGGGTTTTTTTTTGCCATATTTGCATTATGTTTTATGACTATAAGTGTTGCATTTACCCCATGCACATAGTTTGAATATTTTTGACGTTTTAACTGCTTACATTTAAATAAAACCACAGGAAAATGTATTACAAACCAAAAAAACCAAAATGCCTTTCTCCTGAGGTCTATGAGCAGGATGCTGCTGTGTGGCACCACACAAAATGTGATTGGCTCGTGGCTTTGAGGGCGGGGCTTAGTGATAAATTCCATTTGTACCCCTTAAAATACTGCGTTCATCAGCCAACCCTATGTGCTATAAATAGGGTGTGGCAGGAGATTGTTCCCGGTGGCAGATTGAGTTGCAAAGAATTACAAAGGTGTAAATTTACTTTATATTCATATGTTAAAGCAAAAAACTGATTGATCTTTTTACTTTCTCTGGTAGATTTATTAATTTCAAACAAAAGCCATCAAGGCATGGTGAGCACTGTAAGTAGTATGGCTGTGTTTTACTTTGCAGCAAAAACTGAATCCTTGCGGTCCGTTTTTCTGCTCCTCACACCGAGTCCCAAACATGCTGTCGGTGACACATCGAGCAGGAAAACAAAATCAGTGGTGGGACACTTCTGGGCTGCTGTGTGAACATAGCATAGTTTTCCCTAATGATAGCTCCTCTCAAGCTACATGCTGTCAGGGCAGGCCTGCAGCCGACAGGGAAGCGATAAGATAAGAAACTGTTTATACAGCAAAGGCAGAATAAATCCCGTGGTAAGGACCTCACAGTGGCCCCGTGTGTCAGATTGCCAAGCTGGTCTGATCTTTGTCAAAGCGTGGGGGGTGCTTTTGCCCTGCTGTGGGTAGCGGCTCACCCTGCAAAACAAATACCACCTCTCCCATCAAGACTCGTCCTTCTCTCTGTCTCTGTGGCCTTCATAGCGAGCGGTTAAGGAGAGCCCTCACCTGTTTCTCTGCAGCAGAAACCTCTCTGGCGTTCAGCCTGTTCTATTCTTCCCTCTCTCATTGCTGCATGTAAAATTTTCCGCTAGATAATCTGAGAAAACTAGGTTAAATGTCAAGGCTACAATGTGTGGGTGCATCCAGGAAAATGTCTGGCCTCATTGTATATGCCGTGTCATTAATGAAGTTGAAAAAATGGAGATGTATTCACTCAGGAAAGCTGTTGAATAACCATTCGAATATGGATGAGTTTGTGCCTGGCAATCAAAAAGATACTGCGCTGCATGTGTCGGCTTGGAAAATAGGAGTCAATCAGAAGTGGTGCAGACACCGTGGGTGTCTCTTACTCTTTCAGACTTGGAAACATTAGAGGAAGCCACTTCGACAATAAATGCTTTAAAGACACAATGGAGAATACATGAATTCATTTGCTAAGGAGGTGATTTCTCCATTCAAATACTAAGTGTGGGCTGATTGCATGCGCACAATGAATAATCACATCTTTTAAATCAAATGAAATGGGTGGGCTTTCAGGAGACTTTATAATTTGATTCAGATCTATGGTTTTTGTGCACATATGAATGACATTGGTGGTACGCCATTAACATATATGAAGTACAGTGAGGTCACATGGGGGTAATAATTGCCTTAATCAGGCCACAGACCTCCATCACCAATGACTGGAGTGGATCTGATTTGAAAAGCACCGGCTGATTGGGCACTCGTGGTGTGTGAGACTTGCTCTGCTCTCTGTATTAGCGTCCATTAGCTATTGATTGGCCAGTGTGACAAGAGGAAATAGAGAGACACTTGGAATAAACGCTGTAATATAATAAAGTACCCATTTCTTGGAAAAGTTTGTTTTAAAGGATATTTGTGGAAATGTCACTTAATAAAACATATTCGCACAGTCATAATGCACTTGACTGCAAACGGAGGCAAGCGTACTGTGCATGGCAAAGTCAATAAGTTGATTTTCTCGGGACTTCAAAACAAATGGCATCATTTGTTTAAAAGAGTAGGTATTAGATTAGCTGTCAGGGCTTTCAGTGTTTTACAAAACGCAGTGTGATGTCTACTTGCTAATGCTGTTTACAGACGCCCAAGCTCATCTATCTGTATTCACTGAGACATCAGTTTATTTTGAATTGCATTAAAACTTTTTTTTGACTGACAGTAGTACTACAAATAGTCGTAGTAGTCTATAATTACTCTACCAGTCTAAATAATTAGAGATGTACTATGCAAGACTTTCCCTAAAAACACAATGTATAGACTAATACATAGGTAATCCCTCAAGATCATCACTTATGACCCACTACAAGCTGTGTATTTATATGCAGAGACTCTGCCTTCTGCCTAAATGTTCTAATTTTCTTTCTTATTTTTTAATATATTCTGGACATCTAGTGGCATGTTACTGCACAATGCACAGGTGAGATCAGGGCTTTATAAAGGTAGCAACCAGGTGCCAGAATGTTAGCACTAGGCATCCCAGAGAAACAGTGCCAAAAAATGCAAATATAGTGAGGCAAAAAGCAGAGGTGTGGACCAATGACTCTTGACTTCACTTGGACTTTTGACTTGGAAAGACTTGATATTTTCCTCAGAGCCCAAAGATTAGAAAGTGTGAATCCCTTAAGTTTTCTTCTTTCCCTAAATCAACAAACGTTAAAGCTATTCTTTCTCAGCAAGTTGACACCTAATTCCCCAGTCAAGTTACAAGAGAGAATTATGAGGAACTAACATAACCTCACTAAGCAGCAGTTGAAAAAAAATGATACCAAAGATAATTTTGTTTGCATAGCTACAAAAAATAATGCAGTGGTCAACAAAAACTAATTTCAGTATGCAATATGTGTGGGTTGTCAAATAAAGACCGAGACGCAACAACTTCCAACAAACTTGTCTTAACAAATAAATAAAAATTTTGAAAAAAGCTGTCGTGATTCTTGAAAACCTGTGATCTGTAAAAAGGCAATGCAATTAATGAAGAGCGTGACATAAATTGCTCGGGACTCAAAACTCAAAATTTAAACTTGGGATTCGACTTGGTACTTGTCTGCGTTGACCTGGGGCTTGGATGAAAAGACCTGAGACTTATTTGTGATTTGCAAAACAATGAATTGGTCCCACCTCTGACTTAAAAAGCCAAGCTGAGAGTGAATTTGGATTTGGTTTTTGAACAGCAACCAACAATTCTGCTTATTTTACCTTTAAGTCAATCTATAGACACTAGAAAAATTTTGTTTTGGTATTTTTAGTCTTATGTCTTTATAACAGAATTTATCAGACCACGAGCGCTGCTTTGGCAAACTGAAACAAGTTTAGTTCTTGCTATTTTTGGTCAAAGTTATGTTATCATTGTCCTGTGTAACACAGACTTTCAGTCAGCAACCATTTCCAAACTACATTCACGAGAAGGGAGTTATCTTTCTCTAGTAAGCTAATTTCTTAAACCTCATGTAAATAAGGTAAACTTATTTCCCCAAATTGGGAGGGAGCTTGGAGAGCCCTTGTTTCCCCAACTCAATTCATCCTCAAGAATGTAGTTCTCTTTGCCAGGTAACTTCCCCTTCCAGTTGGCTGTTTACACATACGCAAGTGCATGAAAAAGACTTTGTAGTGGGAAAGTAAGAGTAGAACAGGAAGATGAAAGGAGAGATCATTTCATGTAGGGATGTGTCCTTGTAATTAAAATTCAGACTCAAACTTATACAGTACTCTGTAGAAGTCTAAAAATGTGAATGCTGATCTGCAGTAAGTATATGCAGATTTGTAGTATAGGCGATTACAGCGCGTGTGAATATGTCCTCTGATTACCTGCACAAATGGTTTCTCAGGGTAATTAGGTTATTTCAGTGCACGGAAACACACTGACTGCCTTCATCGTCCCTGCTGTGTCATACTGGACTGCACTACCAACAGCCAGATATCAGTACATACAAAAGTTATCCAAGAGTCATAGTAGTCGTCAATCCGGTATCATTATAGAAACAAAGCAAGAACATTTCAAATGCCACCGAATGGTCTATAATAGCATCTCAGTTCTGACTTGCTATTACACCACACACTTCACTGCAGCTGGGGAAATCTTGAGAAACCACTTCTTTCTTCAGAGCAAATCAAAGTTCACTGCAATGCATGGAGACAATAAAACAATAGAATAGCACACTTAAAGTGAGCCACTGTCACACGGAAGAACAACGGACACTAGATAAAAGCATTTTTAAATAAGGATCTCGGTAAGTCATCTATAATAATTGTCTGCATCTCTGCTTTGCCTTCAGTGAGATAAAGGAAAATGAAACGAGAGGAAAACGTCAAGCTGGCCAGCATCACCCCTTGAATAAAGCCAAGCTAATTCGGGAACTAAAACCCCAGGATGCTTCATTTTCTGATGACTCACATCCGAGCCCAATTAACTGGATATTTGATGAGCACAACGACTGCACCAAATACCTAAAACATAAAAGAAATTAATCAAGATGATTCCTTTCCTTTCCAGATTAAAGTCAGGCAAGTAAATTGACATTTATTTTCGAGCCAGGGCTATGCTTGCATGATTTAGTACAAAAATATAAGAAACACAAAATGCCTTGGGGCCACAGAAATGCAACATATTGAAAATTAAGTGGAGTGCAACTGGATGCTTATGCAGTTTGCTGAAAGTTCTAGTCAATTAAAAATCAATAAAATATGCTATTCAAATTTGCTTTGCAAATCCTGCATATGGGCTAAGCACAGTTTAAGTTTATCATATGACACAGTACGCAATATAATCCAAAAACCTTAAAAAATCTCTAGAATATAAATTCTTGAAACTGTGGCTTCACAACAGTGTAGCCAGAAATATCATGTCATCAGAGTTACACCAGATTTTTCATGTATGTTACTTTGGGGTACATTTTATTCAGTGAATTATGGACATTCAAACTATACCTCAAGCTGACCTGATATTAGAATGCGGAAAGAAGCAGGAAACAAACTTATTATCAACAAGTGCTCTGTGGAGAGGGTGGATAACTTCAAGTATCTTGGTTACCGCATCACCACTGCATACTGACTCAGTGTTAAAAAAAGGTAAGGCAGAGACTGCTAAAATTCTGGGTATCCACTTAAATACTGATACATTTCTACTCCTGGACCAATCAACATATAACAGAACCACAAGGCAGTGCAGAGAGGTTTGTTCTGAAGATGTAGAAGAGGCTGCTCTAACCTAGTTAGGCTTGTGGCGGTAATCAGTAAGTGCGCATCTAACCTCTTTTATGCATATTTTCAATAGTACATGAAAAACTACATGAGTGGAAAAATCCAGAAATATCACCGAAAATGCTTTGGGGAAGGTGAAAGAGTAGGTGTACTGATCAAAGGTAAATGTGACTAAGTGCAAACAGATTAAGTGGAAACAGATTCAGTGAATAAATGATGATGCACAGTCATGATGCACTGTCATTGCCACATCAAGCTTTTTTTCTCTTCTTAAAAAATGCTTCTAGGACACTATGCACACAGCGCTGTTACAGGAATTCTTCCAAGAGCACCTTTAATATTAGTTGTTCAAAACTTTCCATTGTCCAGTGTGCTCTCCATAATTATACATTACGGTTTACCTTTGTTTGAGGTCTGACTGACGCTCTTTTAATCATCTTGCTGCACAACCTATGCGCTTTGATAAACAACAGCAGTAAGTGCTAATCCAATGGGCAAACACATTGCATTTTTCCTGACTATTTCATACTATAACCCAGCTAGCAGGGAAAGTTCCCACATCACTGGCTAATGTTACCTACAAGTTGTAATAATGTTTTAAAGAAAACATTCTAATCTAATGTTCAACAAACCTTTCAAGTAAGTTTATCATTTCAAAGAATGTTCCTGCAAGGTTAAATGCTGACTAAGATGCAACATTTTAACTGCAACATTCTGAGGATGTTTCCGTGATGTTGTGACAGATCATAGAATGTTCTTTTATAAAGTGTTTCCACTATGTTATATGAGAACAAAGGAAGAACAATTTCAAAGCAACATTCAGGAAATGTTTGCAGGATGAAACTGAGGCCTGGGATAAGGTAACATTTTTTATGAAAGGTTCCTGTAATGTGAAATTATATATATATATATATATATATATATATATATATATATATATATATATATATATATATATATATATATGATGCTCATAAAAAATGCTACCCTTACTTGAAGAGTAGCATTCTGAGAACTAAAAGAACACTTACTAAAACATTGCATTTTACCATTCTCAGAACATTTTTAGAACCCAAAATTGCAAGATGGGAAGTATATTTTCTTGTAAATTGTCTACTGTAATCAGTGTTGTCACAAATGTATAAACCGCTGGGAAAATGTCTTCACCATCGCATACCTAACAGCCCCCTAAAGGGCATTTACACCAAGCACTGCACGAGCAATTGAAGAATCATTACGGATCCCAACCACCCGGATAAAGACCTTTTCTCCCTGTTGAGGTCAAAAGAAAGTACAGGATGCAGCAAGCATTACTACAACTACTACATATTTTACTACTCATATTTTATTCAAATTTTGTCACTGCACTGCTCAACCAACTACTTCCCCAAGTGGTGAGCTTGGGGCCTTCCAGAGTTTGACATGTGGGACAAAGAAAATGAGAAAAAAGAGACTAAGAAGCCCAGAATAAATGGATCAATGTACTCCAGTCTTGACCTGATATGAAGCCACTGAACTGTGCTGCTCTATGCATGAATCTCCCCAAACAATGTCCTCGATGGCAGCAGTACAAGTACTGACTTCTTGGCATGAATATACTGTAGGTACTTCTCCAGCAAACACACACACAGACACAGACACAGACACACACACACACACACACTCATGCAGACAGACAGACAGCTCCAGTTCCAGCTCCGGGATGAAGAGAGATGTATTTATGATTTTTATAGCATCCATTATTTGCACAGGGGTAAAGAAGTGTCATGAAATATTCATTAGGTGTCTGATGTCATTTCATGTTGGGAGAGAGGCGAGGTAGAGATGTAGGAGGAGAGAGGAAATGGTGCAAGTAGGGACCACGAAAAAAAAAAAAAAACCTGAACACGTAGCAAGGAGGTAGAATGTGTCAGCGCCTAGTTTTGAGTGATGCCCCTTTTTATTAAAAACACCAATGGGATGGGATTTCCATACAGAGCTCTGGATGAATAAGCAGGGAAGCCGAGTTGTGATTCCTTGTACTCTGCCGTCTACCTCTTCAAACTCTAACGCCTCTCATCTTCTTTTGGCTTCCCCCTCGCTCTGACGTCAACCTCCTCCACTCGGGGGGTTGGGGCTGCATGGTTGAAGGCGTAAACATCTACTTGAATGTATATGAGACACTGCAGATGACAATCCTGTTTTAGGGCATCTCTCAGCTACCTCCACAAGTCAGTGCATTTCCCGTGAGAGGCTATACATCTTTATTTAAACAAGGAACAAGACAGATACTGGATGCTTCTACTAGTTCTGATTGGCTTACAGGCTTGTGTGCAGTTTTTTTTAAATATCTAAGCAGAGTAGCAGAGTTATTACTTTTTGCATACATGTCCATCCACAAGTCAAATAGGACAGGAGTCTGATTTTAATCTAGGTTTCACAACCATCCACAAGACTTTCAATTAGTTCAACCAATCATTTTAGAAACTTTAATGCGATACCTTTGAAACAAACAAATGAAAAGTATCTGTGGTTTGCAGAAATGTACAAAGCCAACGTGTTCTTCTGGCAACCGAACAAAGTGACCGAAAATATGTAACGAAGAGTGTTACTAATGACGTCTCTGTCGATGTATAGAGTCGATGTGCCTACACAAGGACAAGCTAAAGTGGTTCTATGCAGCCTGGAAAGAATACTATAATGGATTATAATGAGGGTCATTAGGATATGTGTGTGTTCGTGTTGGTGTGCATAAAAGCAGATGACAGGCAGACAGCGAGATAGACGTACCATAAAAGGTTGTGTGGAGATTAAGATGTGGGTGGGGAGGTATTGGGCTGCTGCAGGCAACAGATTATTACTCAACTTGTATTACAGATGCAAGCCTAGGCTGAATTACATATTTGCATGTTTGTGTGTTTATTTGGCCAAGACAGCGTATGAGATCATTCACACAGAACGAAAATTACACAGGCCAAGCAAGCCAAAGCTTGTCTCAAAAAACATTTTCATAACGATGCCACCCCCTCCCACACACATCCACCTGGCTGCTTCATAATTCAAAAGAGGGACTTTCTTTTTGAGGGTTTGGCAGCTCAGGTCACATAAAAGCAGCTGCAGATTTAATGGGGGCAGCAGCACCGAGCTCTTTGGATGTCTGAAAGTCAGAACACAGTGTGAAACAGCTCCAATACAGGAACAAATCTACTCAGTGACAGAGACAGAGAGGCTAATGACCCTATAAGCTCTGGCGCCAGCATAGTTTATGCATTCTGCCAACAGTAGTTGGTACACATGGTGCTCTCAAACAGACCTGGGCCTGGTGAGCGACTACAATAAGACCGAGGCATCGCAGATTTATGCTTCTTATTTATGTGATCTTTTCCCCAACAGCCGCCTACAATGGGTGTACAAACAAGGTGCACTTCACTCAATGGACAAAAAAATAAACAAAAATGCACATCCATCCGATGATGTAACACTAGCTCAAATAATATTGCTCGTCAATATGTTCTGGTTCCTACAGAGCTGCAGAAACAAGGTGTTTACATTCAGCTATTTTCAGCAAGAAAAGAGGAGTTGAGTCACTTCTATTAGACTCGCTTTATGAGTGGGATAAACAGTGCACCTGTTACTTTGGAGATTCAGCTCCTTAGATGTGCTAATCTGTGCTGCCTTGGGAAAGTAGCCTTGATAGGACTTTTGCAGCTGTGGATATGAAGTGTACAGTTCACCATGGAGAACGCTAATGGCTACTAATAACACAGGGTTATTACTGGGTTGAAAAAAAAAACATAGCCAAAGAGGACAGCCCTTTTGGGGTCCCCAAATGGTGACAATTATTAAGCAGGGAAATAGCAATAACAAGATATGCCATTTTGGGTGTCCTCTGTCTCCCATTAAGATTGTTGTGGCAGTAAATAGCAGGTAAATTGGTCTCTTCGGGGTCTTTGGGATTGCACGGTGGACTAATGGCTGCTGTGGCCGTCTGCTGCCTTCTGATACAGTTGTGTAAAAATCCTAATTAATTTCTGTTAATGTTGAGGCAACATTTCCAGTCAACTTTACCTTAACATAACAACAATGACTATAATATACAAGAGTGCTGAAAGAAAACTGCCCGCAGAAATGTTAAAAGGAGCGTTAAAATCCTTTTAGTGCATATTGCAGATATAACTAAGTGAAATGGACAGATAGCGGTGTGCACTGGCATCAACACCTTGAAGTGCAGGACAAAGAGTCCATCCTGTTCCTTTTAAAACTGGGATCGATGCTACAAGGAAGAAGGGTCAATATGAATTTGGGGAAATGATAGCTAAATGGTCCTGAGAAACCAGGACTTGTTTACAAAACCTCCAGGCTATTTAATTAGAGTACCAGCTCCCAGCGCTATATACCAACAATGCCAGTCTATGCTTGACTAAAAAGTCAACCAAACAACGGGAGAAAAAAGGACAGCAGACATTTTTGCCTCAGGATTAGATCTCCACCTGTCGCTTTGTTGGCTTTCCTTCCTTTCTGCTAGTGCAAGACAGATTGCACCATGCATAAAAAGTGCCCCTACTTTGATCTGTGCTGCTCAACAGAGTAGAGCAAATGTGTGTAAATGGCTGTAAACGTCAAAAGGGCAATCGTATTTCAGATGGGCTATATTTACCACAAATGGCTCTTTGCGTATTCTAGGTTTTTATAGTGTATGAATGTTTGTTTGTTTGTTTTTTCTGCATGTGTGTGTGCTTTCTATCATTTTATATCTCCTCTCGAAATTCAGATGTTTTAGTGGGTGTGTAAATGCAGCACAGGCAGAACTCTTCATGAGTGCTTTTTTTCCCCAGCAGCAGTTTGTGAAGTTTGACTTGTGGAATGCATAATCAACCAGATGATATGATCACAGCTGATCAGATGAAGAGATCAATGGATGAGAAAAGCAGCTGCTGCAGAAGCGAGTGAGTACAAACTCTTAGACCAAGCGGAATGAACAAATAAATTTCACTTTCACTGCATCTGCCGTTCTGCCTCTCCATCTGTGCCCAGAGTAGCTCTGCGCTCCGAGAGTCTGATGCAAGGAATAACCAAACTGTGTACATTTTCCAATAGTGCTCAAAATGATGGTCCGGCTCCAAACACAGACAACTGATATGCGGCAGTAGATGTTTTAAATGTGGCAGGCCGCCACAAATAAATGAATGTGTAGGAAACCATGCTTTGGTAAATCAATGTACATGCAAAAGTGCAAAAGTTATTTCACTCCTTACATCTCCTTTTTAAGACTTGCTGAGGAGGTGGTGAGAAGACACAGCCAATTTTCAACGGAACTTTAAAACCAGCTTGATTTGAATCTCTCTCTTGAGTGTGAACGTGGTGCTAAAAGCTTGTTTCAAGAATATAGGCTTTGAGAAATCAAATTCGCATGCAGGATTGCTTGTCCTGTTGCAATCAAACCATTGGAAACGCTGGAGTTCAAATATTGTTTCCTTCCTACAAGCTAGTGTGCAGAGGGTTTGAAACACTGGATTTCCATCCAAACACAAATGCATTGCATGCTGACACACAGCAGCATGAAGAAGCATGGGGTCCTTGTTTGACTCTGAACTTCTGCCCACCGAAAGAGATGTTGATGTCAACTCGAGGATGCATTTTCCAGGATTTGGTCCTAATTGTTGGTGGGGAAAGCCTGTTTCTCCCGCCACCAGTCCCAAAATTGAAAAAGGAGACAAAAAACTGAACTGTGATCATTAATTTTATCCACCTGCCTGGCTGCTGGAAATGAAAACAGGCTGGCAAGATGAGGGCCCGAAGGGCGAGAGGCCCAGAGTGGGCATGTGTCTGCCTGTCATATGTTGGTTGGACCTGCATCAGTCAGTGCTGTCTTAGTGCCCACTAAACAGTGGCAGGCAATGACAGAAGTATGAGAGAATAAAGGAAAGAGCAAAAGAGGAAAGCCAAAATGTGTGGCAGGGGTTTAATATTGTCAAAAAAAAAACCTGTCCGAAATATGAACAGGTCTCTAAAATGCCATCCGCGTTTTATTAGCTGAGTTAGAGGGGACTCCTCTTTGTAATGTTATGCATTGTTAGTAAGTTTTTAGCAAATTGCAGAGAACAAACTGGGCAATGGTCCCTTTTGGAGTTACATTGTCATAACAATCGAGCGTTCTTGGTTGAAGATAAGCTACGGAAAGACCAACTGAATGAATTGCAAAAATATGAGCTTGGCTTGAATTCCACCTTTTGTAATAGCCAAAAATGATCAAAAATTGAACACAAAGAAACTGGAGGGGGAAAAATACCAAAGCAAACTGAATAATATTCCCATGGTGAATTTTAAAACAATATTATGTGGGAAAATGCGTCTATAGCTGTCCCAAGCCATCCTGAGCTGATACATGCACGTATTAATAATCAGTATCAGCTAAAAATTAAGTATTTCACGCATATAAGGAAGTGAAAATTAGGGTGTTTTAATGTGAAAAATGATTTGGGGGCACAGGTGACAGTGACTCCAAATTGTGATGTCCACTTTGCAAAATACACAATTTATTTAGCTGTGACTGCTTGCCGTTGGCAAGAGTAGCAGTACAAATCCTTTACAGCAAACGCTAAGAAGGAAAGTTGCCAAATGAAGTAAAAAAACATAGCCAGCAGGAGCTAACCCTACCCTAAAAATCAGCGATAGATAGACAGATAGATAGATAGATAGATAGATAGATAGATAGATTACTGTAATTTTGACAACTCCAATAGAGGAATACTTGTTCTTTGTAGCTGGTTGATTGTCAATTTTAGGAGTCATAACAGTTTAACTTTCATTTTTCTCAGATCAAAAATTTAAGCTAAACAGTTCAATAGTTTTGAACCTGACATTTAGTATTTGAAGTAACTACCTTTTGAAAAAGGGTGTGCCAAAGTCAGAAAGCTACATAAGTTATTTTAATGGGCAAGATACATATTTCATTTCTATTTTTTTTTTTTTTTTGGTGATGTTTTATTGAGTTTCACAAAAATAGACAGATGAAAGACTTCTTCTGTGCACAGCCTCTGTAACTACTCTCTGCACCATGGTGCAGCGAAGCCAAAATAAGTTAAAAAAAAAAAAATGAATTAATACATTAATTAATTAAATAAAATGTAACAATCCTAAATGCTTTTAAGGGGGAAAGGGGGAAAAAAAATGAAAAAAAATTAAAAGTTTCAAGGAGTTACATGGTTTGACTGACATTTTGTCAGTAAAACACATTGTGCCATAAATTAAATTCTGCACTGGAATTTTCTAAAAATTGCCATATATAGCCAAAAACAACAAAAGCATCCTAACACAGCATATTAAACATTATTATTATATTATTATTTACAAAGATTAAAGATGTCATTTTAAAGATTTTTTATGTGAATATAAGTATCAAATCAGACCCAGGACTCAATTGGACATTCACTCAGCTTCCACTTTATTAAGTACACAGAGTTAAAGCTAATGCAGTATTATACCTGCCCTGACTGACAGTCTTAAAATACCAATGAAGTTAAATATTTGAAACAAGTTCAGTACAATGCAATGCAGTTAAAAAAACAACAAAAGAAACTGGGCATTATAATCTTAATGGCAGGAGGATTATTAGCAGGACTGCAGCGATAGGACTGCATTACTTTTAGCTAGGTCTGTACCTAATAAAGTGGAAACTACATGTTACAGGGTCAATGTGACCTTGTCCTGATATACTATTCCTAATAATCAGTCTCAATTTCTATATGCTAATCTTTACGTGCCATTTGCAATAGGTAGGAGTCAGACACTATGATTCCTGTGCCCTCAATGTAGCCGCGCGCTCAGCTGACCTCAATTGTGGATCCACATTCTCTTTAATGCGGTGCTGCCCTGCAGAAATGGGGTCTAGCTCATAAAAATCTAAGGTTTACAGGGTGACTCTGAAATTGAGCGTAACACAGCTCAGTGCGGCCATGATCTACCCCTCTGTTGAGTCTACGTGTGAGCAGAGTGCATAATAGACACTTGCTTAGTTATTAGGCCGTATCATTAGTACGGTCAAAATGACAACATGCCAGGTTCTTCTTTGATGCGTTTGTTCTGGTGCTGCTGTCCTGGAGATGACAAACTGTTATTCCTGTGAAGGGGGCTAATAACATTAGGTGACAGATCAGGAGGCAGCCTGAACAAGCCAAATAAGAAAAACAACATGAAATCAGTCATGCTATTACCTAATCAGAGTTCTCTTTATCATAGAAGGGAAAAAAAACAGAGGGAGGAAAAAAAATCAACCTTTTTCTGTGCTTGCATAAACACAGCCATTATCTGGGTAAATAATTATTCACAGTGTGTGTGAATGTTGATTACAGCTTCCTCCTGTTGTGTGGAATAGGAGGGAGACATTCACTCATCAAATATGGATGAAATGGATGTTGATGCTTTCCATCATGGCACTTAATCATGGCCCTCAGTAAATGGTAAAGGCGCGCGGAATGTGATATGGCGACTGTAACTGATTGGTAAACACTAGCTGCTTTGCCTTCCCGCCGTGTGGAGGAAGAGAGGCGATGAATGTGTTTAAGCTGCTCAAAGCTCTTTAAACAGTAAGGTATGGTTTATGACAAGCATTGGACCGTATGAATACTGTTCTAGGTGTTCTAGCCTATTTTTGCAAGTTAGAAAGTATGAGGGAGTCTGCAACTTTTGTATCAGCACATGTAATGTATAAAAGCATTGATATAAATTTGGTTGAAATATCATTTGTATATGGACAGTGCTGCAAATAAAAATGCACCAGTGCATGTAACCTGAACTGCCAACTCATGCATTGACCTTGAGACTCATGAAATTGACACTTTTTACATGCTCTCATGCCACACATCCATGTTTTCAGGCATAAAGAACCAATTTACAACTGATAACACTGGAAGGAAGGTTAGCTCACCTCCCAGATTAATGTTTAAATGCTGAAGGCTGACTCATTGATCATTAATGTATACTGTCCAAAAATTTTTTTAAAAAAGTATTTTTAACTTAATCATGATCTGCCAATATTAGATAAAATTGTAATTTTAAAAAAATACACTAAATCTATGTCATTTGGGACACTTATAGCTATTATAAAAGTGTAATTCATGTATTTTACATAAATATTTCAATACAAAAACAATGGCAGTGTTTTCAATGATTTCCATGTAATGTGTCCCAGTGACTCAAATTCAATATCAGAATATAACACTGCACTGGATACAAAGAACACAGCTCCTCATAAGGGATTTTTAGCACAAATTTAACATTAATATTTCTATGGAAACTTTTTTTTTTTTTTTTAAGTTTGGAAAAGTTTCTTTTCCATCATATGGGATTTTTGTCCTTTTTGACTTTTATTTTAAATTGTATGTTTTTGTGTGTTTTTTTTTAAATAACTCATGCAATGCATCCTAGTGATTCAAAGGACACACATTGCCATATGATTTATTAGTCATTTTTCTATTTTTAAAAACACATTTTAAAAAACAAAAACATAAATACAAGTAATGTGTCCCAGTGATTTAAAGGAAACACATCAACGTGTGAGATGTTGGTGCTTTTTCTATTTTTGAAAACATATTTAATGAAAAAACAAGACATGATTTTTTTTCCCCACAATACCTGAACTTGTAATCATGATAAGTTGGTAATTGAATTAAAGATGTTAAAATATAGTTTGTTATAATAATGAACTGATGGATATAAATAAATATTCATATCAAATAGAAGAAAAGAAGTCACTAAAGAAGTCATAATATGACTTTTTAAAAATGTTTTCATATTGGGTTTGCTAAGAAGCTCTGCAGAGTTTTCCTATAACCATATAAAAAAAGAAGTCTCAATGTGCATTACCTTCAGTTTTAGTATAGGCATAAATTACCTATATGAAGTAAAAATACACCAAACTGGTTGATGCAACTTTAAAAGTTACATGCACCAGTGCATGTACACAGCAAAAAAGTATTTCAAGCCCTGTATATTATATATGTATAGGTCTTTACTCTTACATAGTGCTGCGACAGGCTGCCACAGTGGTGAAAAAGCTGACCTCAGATGACAGTGGTTTGTGCACACATGCAGTGCTGCCATCAAATGTACACAGCGCTGGACGCAATGACACTCAGTCCTACAATTCCCTTACTTTGCAATATGTTTATCACCCTGCCATAGATTTCCTCTCAGGCTGAATGATGAGCTGGAGCCGGCTGCAAACAGGCACACACCCAATTACTGCACGAGTTTAGCATGCAGGACTGATCGACCAACAGGGCACAGACAAACACAAACCACAGACAGACAAGGAGGCGAAAGAAAACCCCTGTATAACCAGAGTGACTAACCCCTTGATCCTCACTTGATCTTCACTTGTCTTCAAAAGGCAGGATCAGTGTCAGGCTAAGGTCAAAAAGTAAAGGCAAGGGGCCTATAGGGAGAGGGGATGAGCTTTAGCCCTGAACCACAAGATAAGATCAAGTTCAGACAGGGGACAAATTGGCAAGTGGAAGGGAAAAGAGGAAATGAGGGTTATTTTTCATCACACGTAAACACAGAAAGAAATCTGCCTGTTTCTGGACTGATGGATCACATCTGAGGGGCTACCTCGCACAGTATGCAGAGCTGCTAAAAGCCTCCATTACCACATTACTATCGTCTATCCTCCAGTCTACTAATAAAAAACCCATGGTATTAGATTGTACAGATCTGTCTTCGAAACATAAATGTGCAGATCGCTCCTGAGTTACAAAGTTTCCCTCTCGCTTGATGTTTTGAAAAAGTGCATCAGCAATAACAAAAACACAAAAAAGCGGTCTGGAGTAGCTAATTACTATGCAGGAATAACTAATGCTTGCTGAATGCACTGGTGTTTATTTTAAAAAGCCATTACGTAAGGTAATGAATATGCGTAGACTCTGGGGGCCAGCGGCTCAGCAAGCTCAGTGTTTACTCTGCTTTAAAAGGGTGCTGCTTGCATTTGGGCTCATTATAAGCTGCTCTGTATTCAGGGTAAAAGTGGTTGATAGTAATTCAAGGATTTGGGATGTATAGACTAAATTAGGGCAGTGATTTATGATGGTTGCACAGCTGACTGCTGTAGAGAATTTTTCAAATTTATTTGTGATTGAAGGCACTGACCTACAGTTTATCTGGGAGGAAGAGTTCTCAGCAAGAATAGACTACTTGGCTGACTTTTTCATTTCCTTGTTTTGCATCTGAAGGCCAGTTTTTTTTTATATGCAAGTGCGTGAGTCTCTTTTATTCGCCTCTTTGTGCTTAACTTTGTGAATGTGCATGAATATCTTGGCTAAAATTCTTTGTGTCGAGTCTGCCTGCCTTGTACCTATAATGTTGATTAATTGCCAGAAAAGTGTTTTTCGCAGAACATTATGATGTCACAGTAAAGTACACCTTTGGTCTTTTGAATGTAAAATGTCATCACTTGCTTCATCATTTTATCCTATTAACCGTTTATGTGAAATGTTGTCATAATTAGCAGATTAATTCTTGAATTATAGAAAAACATGTTTTGTGAGGTCAACCACTTAGTTTAATTCAGTTAATGTTTGACCCAATTGGACGTTTATGCCAAATTTGCAGAAACTCCCTCAATGCCTTCTTTAGATATCGTTTACAAAAGAATGAGAAAACAAGGTCACAGTGACCGTGACCATTGACCATCCAAATCTAACAGTTCATCATTAAGTTGAAGAGGGTGTTTGCGCCACATTTGAGGAAACTGGCAAAAGGCCTTATTTAGATATTGTGCTCATGAGAGTAAGACAGCTGCAATGTTACAGGGACCTTGACCTTTAGACACCACAGTCTAAAATGTTCATTGTTGTCCAACTTATCGTTTGTGCCATATTTTATGACATTTCCTAAAGGTGTTTGTGACATATCATGTTCAAAAGAATGAGAACAACGACATCACAGTGACCTTGACCTTTGACCTATGACCACCCAAATCTAGTCAGTTCATCACTTAGTCCAAGAGGACGTTTGTGCCAAATTTGAGATAATTCCGTTGTGGCCTTCTACAGGTATCGCATTCATCACAATTAGACAGAGGCAAGGTGACAATAATCTAATAATATGATCCTTAAGTCCAAGCGGACGTTTGTGCAAAGTTTTAGGAAATTCCTTTGTGGCCTTCTAAAAATATCACTAAACAAGAATAACACAAAGGCATGGTCACATTGATGTTGACCTTTGTGCACCGAATTCTAATCATTTCAGCAGACAGACAGACAGACAGATACAGAAACCCAAAAACACAATTCCTTCAGCCACAAAAAATGTCTGCCCATGGTGGTGGTGGTGATGAGGCCAAGCCTAGAGCAGGTAAAGGGCAGGTACCCTGTGGAAAGAAGAAAAAAAGGAAGCTGGAGGTGTATGGGACAGCAGCTAGGGCTTAGCATGGCTGCCACGTCCACCACTCTGACAACTAATTTGCCCTAACATTTCAGCAAAAAGGTCAGACAACCCTCTGCCCAAGTTTATGAATAGTGTATAGGGGCTCTGTCTGAAGGAGAGGAAAACAGCGAACAAGGCAGGTAGAAGGTCTCTTCATTGACTTGGCTTGGAGAGAGAGGAGGGAGGCTGCTCTTGTCAGTGTCCAGATGGGAGCTGCTCTGTATCCTCTAAATCAGGAATGGAGTTCTGACCTTATCTTATTCAACTGGGCCACTCGCTTAAGGCGCCCCGAATTGTTCAGCTTGCACTCTCTAGTGCCTGCAGATTTCAAAATAGGACCTTTGACAGTGGGGAGAGAATTAAACAGTAAAACACAGAAACGCAGAAAAAGAATTCCTCGATTGTAATAAATTCTCCCTGCACGCAGAAGCAATACCCTCAGGCAGTTTATGGTTCTGCCTTTGGTCCTCCAGGATGTAAATAAATGTGCTTTCACACACTGCTCTATTTTCATATTTTAAGGGAACTGAGTCAACAGCACATTCAGATACTTCCCTCTAGTTGTGGCTCTGACTGAAGAGGAAGTGCACAAGTGAAGAGGAGATGGCTGGACTTGATTTTTGCAGCCAGCAGTGCTATCAACCTACACTGGTCCTCAGCGCTAAAGACATGGACAGGACATGCTGAAATAAGATAGCTCTGACTACAACTTCACCAGATGAATCATATTAGCTCAGATGGTACCAGAGGCGGTTCTATTACATTTGGTGCCTTAAGCGACCCTCCTCCCAGTGACCCCGGGTACAAATTACAAAAAAAAAAAAAGTACAAATTCACTTTCTAGTTGAAATGGGGATGCACTGATTTGAAATGCTGGGTCAATACTGATACGAACGTTAAAAATAACAATTTTGGGGCACCTGGTAGCAAGGCGCCCCATTTACAAAGGCCTATGTCTTTGCGGCAGTGGACGCAGGTTCAAAAGTGTATATATATATATATACATATATATATATATATATATATATATATATATATATATATATAATATATATATATATATAGGTAGGTATATATAAATGTTTCAATGGCTTTTGGCTGATAACTGGATAACATTATACTGTAAATGGACAGAAAAAAGGTCAGCTGACATCCACTTGACTCCCACATTAGCAATTGATGTTTTTTTTTTTCTTTTTTGCTGAACGTTTGGCACCCCTGTTGGGATGGTGCCCTAGACCTGTATCACCTATGGCACGCACAGCCACTGAATGGAACACAACAAGATGAGACCCCCCTCTCTCTCTGCTAATGTGAGATTATCCAACACATTCACAAAGCAGCCGAGTTGTGAGGAAAGCCGCACTGAGCTGAGAGATGATAAATTAAGGAATGTTTAACATCGCAGTGTAATTCCTTTGAGAAGGAGCACACACTCCTACACAAACAGGCTCACATTTACAGTAGAGACTTTGCACATTAACCTAAAAGATTAATGTTGCTAGTTTGTCCTCCCACATGTTACCTGTTTACAGTGTGCTGAGGTACTCGCAGGGTCACACAGCTCCCAAACTCTTCCTCAGCAACCATTCAGACCACGGTCTACACGAAAACACCCAATTCCCAGGATGCTTTCTGTCCAGATGGGCCAAGCCAGCGACACTTGTTCAATTAAAGGCATCAGGGGAGACCTAACCACTTCATTATCTGCAAGCTGGCCCCACATTGATCAGGCTGTCTGGGACCACTCACAGCCCGTGTGACAGCTTAATCTGGGCCCCGCACATGCACAAACTCTGTCTTTCACTCACTGACACGTACACACATATACACACTCCATCTATTACTGAGTGATGTGGATATACTCTGGATTCTCCACAGGTGTGAGCGTGTTTTTTTTGACTCTCTTGAGTCAGCAAAAAGAAGACAGAGCGAGAGGAGGAAGGAAGAGGTACGGGGGGATTGGATCGCTTTCATTCATTTCCAACTGTCAAGCCATGAAACAAATGGCTGTCTTTCCTTTGCGTTTCCTGGTGAAACCTGCAGAAATCAAATTGCTAGGATAGAGTTAAAGTCCCAATCTGGAGAACAAGCTTAGTGGCCACCTGTAGCATCAAGATTGGTACACCGCTTGCTTTCTACATGTGCATGTCGCAGGACTGATGACTCAAGCAATCCTGAAAATAAGACCGCCTGACCAGTCGATACAAAGGGCTCATGGTCTGAATCATGAATAGAACTGCAACAAAATACAAAGTTAAAGTGCTTACAATGGGATACTGCACATCTTATGCCTACTATACACCACAAGACTTTGAAAAGACTTTTAAGACTTAAATGTGACTCTCCCTGACATCTAAAGACAACGTGAGCTTTCTGTCACACACTACAAGATTATGCAAAGACTGGGGATCTTGCAGTGTCACCATTTCCAAGACTACAACTAGATTCCTTGAGAGATTAGTTCCCATCCTACTCCTGGCGGAATATATTACACCAAACCCCCTTTTAGAAATATGACATATTTACAATTCCTTATGTGTTCGCAAAAACACAAAACTCTAGAAACACAAGACAATAGGTGTCATATGTCAACAGTATTATTGACAATTCTTGTAATTCTCACATAATCTCATGATTCTCTTGTAAGTAGGTCATTTTATTTAGGCAGACACGCACAAGGAGAGTAAAATCATATATGGAAATCTGGAACGATTTACATAATTGTTCTCAGAAAGTTTCGAGTTTCCACTTTGAAAGAATTTTCATGTTTTGAGTCTTTTGTTTGTGTGTTGTGTTGGATCATGTACTGTTTCTTTGTTGTTGTTTGTACGGAGTTCCAAATAAAAGAAAAAAGTACGGTATGGTTATTCTAAACAGTACTAAATTGATTTTACAAAACAATAACTGCTACCATGATATAAAATTCCTATACGGCGTTAGAAGATTTTGGCCATATCACCCATCCCTAGTAAAGACTGTGGTTTATGTGTGAAATCCAGTGCCATAGCAAGGTTAATGCACTGAAAATCAACAGTCGTGGTTTTCATGCAGACCACCCAAACTCATAGAAAACAAACACACACACACACACACACACACACACACACACACACACACACGGACACACACACACACAGGGCTGAATGGACACATGGTGTGCATAGCGTTTTATAGATGACACTGGCTTAGTTGACAAAATGTAACCCTGGCCTTGCTGAACAGTCATTAACAGTGAAGTATCTAGGCCACGTCTTTTTCCACTCATACAGCCTGCTGCTTTGACACCTCAGCTCTGGAGATTTCCCCCAGCCTCGTCTCCCTCAACCATCCTCTTTCCTATCCCTATGTATCCAATCCTTCCTTCACCCTCACTCCCCTCTAGCTCCTGTCCTCCCCTCCCTCCCTTCATTTCTACTTCTCCCCCTCCAAATGATCACATGCTGAGGAAGCAGGAAGGCCTGAGCCAGCTCACTTAGTGAGCACTGAAGGTCTGTGGCATTAAAGCTCTTCCTCTGCGGCCCTCGGAGAATTGGAGAGGCGACAGATAAATAAATAAGACCTGTAGGGAGTGAGGCTTTATGGCAGCTGCTGCACAAATTTATGGTGTTTCTGATAACAACTCATCATAGCTGTTAGGCCACACTGACAGTGGAGGGAAAAAAACAGGGACCTCTGACGGCAGGGATGTTGTAAAAGGGACAGTTCAACTATTTATTTTTCTCAGAGATGTCCATTTTGTTTATCATAAACTAGGCTGCAACTGCACACAGGAGGCCACGGAGTGCAGGGTTTTATATCAGCCAGAGTTGAGTGAACCCAGTGAATAAATCCAGCGTCTGGCTCCTGCACAAAGCTGCTTTTAAATCATGATAATTGAAGCCTGATATGAACTTTTAAAGCAAAGACTGAGTTCACATCAGTTCACCGTGGAGACGACAGAGTTAGAGCTATGGTGTTCACAGTTCCAGGGCAGCAAATATTAATCAGTCCTTGATGAAAACATTTTTGGTGAAAAGTTGTAATAAATGCCCCAAAAAAAGGAGCCAAAGAAACTTAAGCAGGACATTTTTAGTTAATCAGTGGTGTGTAGATTCTGGCAGGAGCCGGGCTGTGATAAATGAAGAAATGGCTTGTTGTATAGTTTGCTAAAGTATTGGCTTTGTAATTTTGTCGTTTTAAGATAACATCCAGGATGGATTTTTTTTTTCTTTTTCTTCTTTTGAGATCTCTAGAGCAGAAGAAAATTCCCCGTGAGGATTATTACCAGAACACTTGCCAATATGTGTCCTGCAGTGATGTCCATGTTTCATTTTAGTTTGTTCAGTTTATCTTCTAAATTCTCATCTCACTAAACTACAAAAAGTTCCTCTGTAATTACTATATATATATATGTTTCTCAGAATAAGTTGGAGTTATTACTTTATTATTATGACATTATTCTCTTACTATCATAACTAAATTCTTGTGGTATTTTGACTTCTTTTCTGTAATTTTAATACTTTTTTTTATCAAAATTACAACTTTTATGTCTTTATTCTCATGATATAATTACTTACTTATTATAATATTATGGATTTAATTCTTGTTATATAATGACATAATTCTTGTGGTATCATGACTTTATATTCGTTGTATTATGACTGAATTCTTATAAATTACTATTACTTAATTCTCAGAATATGATGACTTCATTCTTGTAATATTATACAAGGTACAAGGTAATATTGTAATATTATAACTTAATTCTCAGAATATTGTGACTTTTTTCTCATAATCCCATGACTTGATTTGTGAAATGTATTTCTTTTTTTCTTGTTCTTTTTTCTCTGATGTGGCCTTGATCCTTCGTCATATATAATAATGTGTGTTTCATCAGTGACAGTAAAACGTCAAGAGTGGGTTTTTGTTGGCATCTTTGGCAATTGTGTTATATTACACAGAACGTGTTTGGAATGCAGAATATTTAGACATCACAGATCAGGCTTTGAAGGAAAAAGTTGGAGGTCAATGTTCTGTGTAACTTTAATCGTGTGATATTTTCCCATCTCCTACCCATCCACGGGAAGGTCAAAGGTCAAGATCAGCTACAGTGCAGCAACATCTCAGCCAGTAGGGATTCGCTGTCTTGCTGGAGGACATTTTGGCAGCTTGCCTTGAGTGTTTACTGACAGAAGGCCTGATCTCGGGTTAAAGGCATTGTTTGACTGACTTCACATCACTGCACAATTTTCTAGACTAATAGAAATGCTTTGCTTTGCTCTGATTTTCCACTGAGATAGCAGGTAAATGCCACACAGAAGGTGTCACAAAGTTTAAGGTCAGATCACAGCTTATTTATTTTTAAAGGTAACTGCATTAAACCTGAAAAGCAAAAGGTGGTGAGTCAAAATGACAACACCAACAAAAGAATCAAGGTAAAACTGAGAAAAAGGACACGCGAGACAAAATAAAATGTGCTAAAAGAGCAAGATGGTGACTGCAAAGGAGACAAAAAGAAAAGAAAAGACATGGGAGAGGAGGAAACAAAAAGGAGGATAAAGTGAGAGAAAAATATATTCTCCATTCTACATGAATCCCAAAAGAATACCATTTTACATTAGGGCAAAGGGAGGTCCTGAGTGGCAAAACAAGCTCACTCAAGTGTTACCATTTTCCCATTATGAAACTGAGGGAAGGATGAGGAGAGAATAGCTTTATTCCCCATTTCCCTTCTTTTATTGGCCACTCTAATTCATCTCGCCAGCCTATTGATCTCAATTTTACCACACCATTTCTCTCAACACTGTCTCAGTGCCACCAACAGACGTTCATAAGTAATTGTCAGCTTGCTAAATGAATGTTGGACAGCAAATAAAGGCCAGGCAACAAACAAGACACCTGGTGAATGCATCAGAGTGAAGATGCTGTTTGCTTTGGACTGAGAAAGAAAGTCAGGCAGTGAGACTGAATTTGACAGTGGGGTTGGGCCTTAGACAAATGTAAGTGATGAGAAAATACACAAGTACAAATCACTGATGCACAAACATTAAAAAAAGAACTCAAAAGTCTTACTGTAAAGAACAAATTTACACACAAAAAACACATGAACACACCTACAAGCAAAAAAAAAAA
The DNA here is from genome assembly GCF_008729295.1 of Plectropomus leopardus. Taxonomy (NCBI): domain Eukaryota; kingdom Metazoa; phylum Chordata; class Actinopteri; order Perciformes; family Serranidae; genus Plectropomus; species Plectropomus leopardus. Next base: position 4,759,800 of record NC_056485.1, on the reverse strand, counting down.
GAGACAGTTACCCCTTTTTTTCAACCTTATCGCTAAGCAGCACAATGGGAGTGAGGGTGAATGCGAGTGCTTTTATTTTCTGAGAACTGGCTGTTGACTGGGGGACGGGCAGGAGATGGACTTTTCACCGGGCTCTGCCCAAATGCAATCTCTCGCAGTGTCACCTGGCCAGCATGGACTCTTAGCTCTGCCGTCAGTGGCGTTTCATGGCATAATTTAATTCAGAAAAGAGGCTGCAGGTACACAACAGGAGTGTTGTAACACTGGAAATGATGGTGCTGAGAGAGGGGAAGAGAAGTATGACGCAGTTACTCTTGACTTAAGAAATGGATGATCAGGTTATGAAAGTGACAGTAAGCAGAGAAAGTTAAAGATCACTGTCATCAACTGCAACAGGAGCATCAGCATGGTTGCAAATAGCCCTGAGTTGAGAAAATCATAGACTTACTAGCCAGTCTTTAGCACCGTCTCCAGAAATGACTGACATTAAAGATTCAAAGGAAACCGAAATACATGAAGTGCTCAGGTTATAATTATATTTCTCACCTTCCTCTGGTAATCTAATCTTCCCAATAAGTCTTAAACTGCACTTTGACACCGCTGCTCGTGTAGCCCTGGTAGGTTAATCTACTTTGTACATTAGTCACTATGATCTCTTATTATGGTGTCAAACATTTTTGCTGCAAAACCTCGAGCTCTTTCACCAGGGATTAGCTCGTGATCATCAGGGAAACAACTCCAGTGAATTTATTTCAAACTTTAATCACCTCTACAGTTGAAATCGTGGACATTCTGGTCAAAGTGGCACCCACGTTTAAGCAGTGTAACTCAAAGGAGAGGGAGACAGGCTGGTGCATTTGTGCAACTATACATTCCATAACCGGTAATATTTCTCTAAGAGTGCAATCTCTGCAAACAAAGTGGACAAACTTCAACTACTGGTGGGGTAAAAAAGAGACTTTTCTTCGTCTTCCGTTTCAGTCTTTGCAGAGATGTGGCTTTGTGGATCAAAACCGGACTCTGTGCTACAGCTGGCAGGCTTTCAGCTGTTCAGAGTGAATCGTGACAGGGAGCTCTACAGCAAATCAAAAGGTAGAGGAATCTGTTTTAAGACTAACAATGGCGAGTGTAATGATTTGACAGTGATCCAGCAGCACTGTTCTCCTGATCTAGAGTCTTTTTTAATGAAATGCAAATCTTTGTACCCCCGCGTGAGTTTATTTCATCCATCCTGATTGGAATTTATGTTTCGCCATTGGCCAACGCGCAGGAACAATGACTCAACAAAGGTAATCTCAACCATGAACTCCCCAAATTCCAGACAGTTTGTTAAATGCCCAACCAGAGAGAGGAATACTTTGAATCACTGTTACACTACAATCAGTGGTGCTTATCACACCTCTGCACTCTGACCAAGTCATGGGCTACCTGATTCCTGATGGTTAGACTGCAGATCGGGATGTTTTTCGGACTGCGACCAACAGACCAGATAAGCACACAGCAGCTGTAACATTCTGCATCAGTCTCAACAACTGTATTTCATCACACCCCCACTGGAGCTACAGCAATGACAAACTTTGCTTCACAATTAAGCTCAGACAGCTAAGGTTGCAAAAGGAAAAGGCATCGAGGAGTTCGGACAGGTTTGAAGGGTCATAAAGTAGGGACTTAGCAAGGTGGTTAGAGACAGTAAAGATTGTATTCTGAGAATCTCAAACAAGAAATGACTTTGCTCCTGTCTGAAAGGGGCTCAGACAGATCACGAGCTGTGAACCTAAAGCCCCCAACTCCATTAAGCCCCATGCACCGGGCAAACAAACAATATGAGTTTGTTTGGACAGTCATGACACCATTTCCCATGACTCCATCCACCAGCTCCAGGCCTCCAGCTCCGACTCCCCACCTGAGCATTGCCTGGGCCTCTTCACAACCGACCTTCCCAAAACATTTTATCCGTCCTGCCTGCTAGCTCACAGAAAACTCTGTCCCCCCATTTCATGTTCGCACCTTCTATGCAAAGTTGTAAAAGGGGCTAAAAGAGAGAAAACCCCTATATTTGCAAACCTACTTGGCAATAAACACAATTCTGATGTTGATTTTGAGCATTTACTGCCTCCAAGAGAACAAGGTCAAAGCTTTTAAGACTTACAGTGGATGCTAACACAAGTTTTGAAGTGTTACCTTGTAATATATTCATAAACATGTGCAAATAAATGTCTTTCAATTCAATGACATTGCATAGCTGTAAAAACTAGCTATAATCTAAAAATCACAAAGTTAAATACACAATGTGGGCGCTAGTAAATAGACTTCAGGCCATCTCTTACTCCTTTGCACTCTCTTCTTCAGTCTACTCTATATAGCCTTCAATAACCCAGTAAAGCTGCATTTCACAGCTTCCTATAGAGGCATCTCACCAATAAGCCTCTTAGCTACAACCTATAAGTTTATCTAGCAGAAGAGGGAAGAAGGTGACCGAGATTAAGAAGAGAGGACGGAGAAAAAGAGAGTGGGAGGATTGGCAGACGGAAAGGAAGGAAGAGATGTCGAGAGTACAGATATGTGGCAAGAAGACAAAACAAAACGGGAGATTGATGAGACAGGGATAAAGCTAAAGATGCTGGTGCAGGGATAAGGCGGAGAGGAAAAGGGAAACCATAGAGTGATAGATGTAGAGGGATAGAGAAGAGAGGAGGATTACTAAGACTGTATCCCTGACCGGGCATAAATTAGTTGGTGAAGACAACCAAACGAAAGATGAGGCAATATAAACTCCAAATACCCCATAACCCCAAAGTCCACTGGGAAATGCTTAAAAGACTTTATGTTTTTTTTCCCTATTTCTAAAGCAACAAAGGCACAGAGGTGCACAACAAAATTTCATTTCAGTACACAAGAGAAGGGAGTACTTTGAAGAAGGCCTTGAAATCCCTCCCAGAGCTCATTGGAATACAATGTCATTGTAATGCATTCCAGGTGCTGAAGATATGACTTCCGCGTGCTTGGAAGAGGGAGTCAACTAAAGGAGGGTGATTTCAAAAAAGTTATGACGAAAGTAATGTTTGCTAAAAACACTGGTGTCAGTTCAAAGTGTATAAAGACTACTCTAACTAGGGATATCAGTTTTGGTTAATTTGCATTCGATAGGCAGACACTCAATAACTTGTAGCTAACCAGGTAGCTGCCCAATGGGGCTTCATGTCCGCCCATTGAATTGGACCCAATGTTTAACACTGTAAGCAGTTCTTTTTTTTTTTTTTTTACATCCATGGAGTTAACATTAGCTGGTATCGCCTTTTGGATGGCAGAACATGTTGCTGTGAGAACATTTGGTCCACTTTCTGGTCTCCCCCAAGGTCGCCCTGGAGAATAAGTATCTTCACTTTGACTGCGAAACCTTTTTAACATTGTTAGCACCAAAAGCTGTGCTGCCACCTCTAATGGTAGTAACAAAGCCAGCAATGTTAAAACAATCAACAATGCTGAAAGGGTTTTGCTGAAAGGGTTTTACAGCTCAAAACTGAGCTGCTTATCCACCTAAGAGACGAGAAGGGAGACTGGAGGGCTGGCACAGAGTTTTCACAGCAAGGTTTTTGGGTCGGTACAGCATTATTAGCAGACATCGATGAAAGAGTGGTGCCACTAGCTAGCTAGCCCCTATCAGACCCAAGTGGTGCACAGTCTCATAAATCAAGAGCAGCAAAATTAACTTATTGGCCCCTATGTGTGACCTGTGAAAAATATTCCAGGCGGTCAGCATCTCTAACTGCAACCTTTCAGCAACTCAAAAGTGCTTGAACCAAAAATGATCAGTCAAAAGAATCTAACTTTGAGAAGTCTTTGACAGAGCTCATGTATTGAAGAACATCGTGATTACAAAGTCTACATGACTTTATGCATAGAAGTATCCGATAGAGTCCTAACTAGGGCATATGTAGCCATTGAAAAGTTTTACAGCGCTGTACTAGTCTGCAAATGCGAACAAAGAAACCCTCAAGCACGGCAGCAAAATCTGGCACACATAATTCTCTTCTTCACACACACACACACAGACAAACACACAAACACTACACAACACCAGAGCTCCAGGCCACGCATTGTCCAATCCATTTCTCTCTCCATCATAGCAAACAGTATTGCCTGTGGCCACGCATGTTGACACTGAAGCATCTGGAGTTGCTCACAAGTGGACGCCCACTCCATCCCTTTAGACTTTGTTATCACAAAGCAGAAAAATAGAAGGAGAGAAAAGAGTGTGAGCTGTGTGGGGTGAAATTAACGTCTTGTGAGAACAGGCATGGCTGGACTTTGGCTCCTCCAGGACGTGAGGATGCTTAATCTCGCTGCAACATCTGGCAGAGGCTGGGCAGGCGGAGGCAACATCAAGGCATCCTACTGTCCAAAGGCTCTTGAGCAATTTCAGAGCTGAAGAAAGACACCATTCAGTTCTGTTCCACCCTTCCACTCCTTGGTATTTCTTTTCCCTTCCAATGAGGTTTCTGTGTACGTGTGTGTGTTTGTTTGTTGTTGTGTTATTTTGCTCCCTATTCTTTTCTTTTCAAGTGCTTGCGAGTGGAAAGCTAACCAACAATCTTCCACAATCGATTGCTTTGTTTGAACACAGCGAATCTCTTGTGCGCCCGATGAAAAATGCACAGTTAAGCTTCATTGATCGCAAAGAATGGACAAATTGCGTTGTTATGCAACGGCGTTATATAAATAAATGCCCATCATTCTCAATTGCCTTTGCAGTTTATCATTTTTTGGCAAGATCAAAAGCAGGTGGTCGGCCCTTTAGCCAATGCTATTCAAAAAATAACGACAGCAGTTGGAATTTGAAGAAGGATCATGTACAAGCACCATTTGTTCCAGAAACAAACAAAATCTAGGTTAATACCATAATGACATCAGTACATTTAATATTTGCCTGACTGTGTTTTCTCCTTCTGTTGCCTTGACGTACACGCATTTAGAAAACATTCAAGTTTTTAGTCTGTGATTTTGTTTTATTTCTCCTGAGCAAATAAGAACAAAATCCATAATCTGGTTTGGATCATCCAAAGTAATCTCCTATTACTACAGGCCCCATACAAATCTATAATCCTGTATCTTTAGCCAACATCAAACTCCATTTTTAACGTTAGGGAAAAGAAAAAAAATGTTATTGCCTTCCCCGAGGGTGAGATTAAGTTGGGGGTCTGCGTGGCTCAGAGAGAAAAGATCATTAGCCTTGATCAGATTGATTAAGATCAGCGTGGGCAGCTCGGAACATCGCTCACCCAAACAAAGCACCGGGTCACGAAATCTATCATCCGGTCTCAGAGGCCAGCCACACTGACCACGCTTAGATTTGATCTGTTACTGTCCGGCTGCATGTGAGCCATTTTCTCTCAGCCCTGTCCATGGTCACGCTCTGCCAGACCATCATTTGGAATTTAAAATGGCTGTTGTTCAGCGTCTGAATGACCAGCATGCATTTTTATTGTCTCTGCAATGTATTGTTTCTTTTTAGCTTTTTCTTCTTTTTTGTATCCATATCTGAAATCCTCTTATATTTACACAAATACATTCAAAGCAAAAATACCATCTACACCACTACAATGTTTCATTATCAACCACTCTATGAAACAAAGTCGAGTGTTGGGTCTCATTCCCAAGTTGTCCTATACAGACAGTTTGGGTTGCTGATTCTCTTCTGTGGTATAATGATATAATAATATATATGTATGATATATCTGGCAACCTTGAAATGAGACTTAACAATGCATATATATGCGTTACACTAACGTAAACCTTGCACAATGCTTATTTGCTCTACTGTGAACTTTTCAATATTCCCTGCAATACATTTTTGCACATCTCGGCACAAAACTGTTCTGAAAGGAGCTACATTGTACGTGTCTGTCATGTTATTGTACTTTTTAAAGTTTCTCTACCATATTGTCTTGTAATTCTTTCTATTCTATATTTAAGTTCTTGACTGTTGCAGTACTTTTCCTTACTATTATTATTATTATTATTGGTTTTATTCATTGATTTATTTTTAATTCCTCATAATGTGTTATTGTACATTAAAGGGTGGTACCAAAAACAAAAGGAAATTTCTTGTAAGTGAAAACCTACTCTGCGATAAATCTTTTTCTGATTCTGGATATTAATGGTCTTTCCCCAGAGTTACGCCAACACAAACTAGTGCAGTTCGGTGTTGCACTCTCCCAGCAGATCCAGTTGGTTAAAATGGCAACCTCTAGGTCATGAGGCCATTCATCTGACCTCTAAGCTTCCACAGCCTTCAGCTATCTTGTCATTTCTTTATTAGCCTCTGCAGGAGCGCTGTTGTGTCTGGCTATGAGGTAAACCTCTGCTTACATTATGAAACTATACATCACACATGCAGTCCTCTAGGGAAAGGACATGCTATCAGTACACAGATGGCAATGTGCGACTGGCTCGCCGGTAAAAACAGGTCAGTGTCGCAGGCACATCATCAATCGCCGCTACAGTGCGAGAGCGAGGGCCACCGGGCGCCTTCCAGGGGCACCGGCCTCCCCAGGGCTTTCGACGTCCCTGCGCATCATCAATCTAAAACAACCTTTGAACACATGGTCACCTACACTAATTAGAGCAAATACGTTCACAGGGAAAGCCTTAAAATAGAAGAGAAAGGAGTGAAGTAGCACTCTGAGGGTTTAGTACCCAAAACAATGAGCCATTAACTAAATCTATTGAGCTGTCTTGTTGATCAGAACACACTGGGAACACAACTCCTTGTTTTTAATTAAATGACATGACTTTGGAGAGCACAAATTAATTGAGGTGTTGGCATTTACATTTTAGGACTTGTTCGTTTAAGTAAGTATCTCTATAAAACCCTGGAGTGTGTTTCATTTTCTCAGTCAAAAATAAACTCAAAAATATTTCTCACATAGTAGAGTTATGGTGTTGCTGGAAAGAACGATTAGACCTCTGCACAAGGAGAGGTGTTCCCCTCTTAAAGTGCTGGGCGCACACATAATTAACAGGACGCTTAACTTACAACTTATGCCCTTGCCCTGTGCAAAGAAAAATATGCAGAATGTACTTGAAATCAGAGAGAAAAATGCAAGTACTGAGCTAAAAGGTTAGGCCTGAGTGGCATTGCCTTGACATTCCCAAACACACATAAAGTACACTATATTTGGCACAACACTTTGTACTAGAACTCCTTTACACACGAGTTTGAGAGCTTGGTTTTAGTTCTGAAGTCCTCTGAAAGTTAACAGAGGACCCCGGGGTCCCTTAGGAGTTGCCTGCCCTCCCTCGGGTGTATCAAAGAGTACAATCACCCATCACCCTCCTCTGCTCCCTCTCTCACTAAGCTTCTGACTCCACATCAGCGTGGAGGGGCTCCTCCATCAGACAGAGATGTGAGACTGCTGCCATTTATTCCTGTTCCACACCTTCCCCCTGACATTTTCCCATCAGCACTACTCACATGGCATGGGCTGCAAGGGCACTCACACGCATAGCCATGTGCACACACACACACACACACACACACATACAGTCATTACGGGAGGCCTGCTTCTCTCATGTAGGAACACACTGAGGAAATGTCAGCTTCAAACACCCTACAAGTGCTCTGCACTCTACATACCAAGCACAGAGCAGAATTCAAATCAGGGTCAGCGGGTTAGCTGATAACAAGGAAATGACACTATGACATATGCTTTTATATTTCCTATACGCCACAAGATAAACACCCCATGCTTGGTATGAAGATTGAGAAATAAATGCAGCATTAAAGTTTTCAGCTTTAAAAGAAAACCCCGAGCAAGAGGGGTGTTTGTCATAGTGATTTCCCCTGCTGGTTCAGGCGGCGTGATAGGTAATCCATCACCTCAAACTCAGCAAGGAGGAAATGCAACTCCAAAACATGCAGACAGCAGTTTACTGCTCAACACACAGATTCAAAAAAAAGCTTTATTTTCTCTGAGTGTGTGATTTGACTGACAAACAGACTCAGTCAACCAGTGGGTGAACCTCTACCTCAACAGAGCAAAGTGGAGACAGCCTCCAGACAGACAAGCCAAGGCTGATCCATCCCTAAAGTCTGCTACACCCAGCACTGGTTTAGTGCCTGGCCCTAGGGCTAATGAGGCCCCTCAGGGGCCCCGACAGGCAGCCTCCGTTCGCCTTTGCTGGAGATAGGAAGGAGACAAGCTGGGAGACAGTATCTCAAAAATTGCCATGTCATATCTTGTTAACTTTAACAAAACTTTGGTAACTGGTAAACTAGCTCAAGGTTTTCAAAGCTACCATGAGAAATTGCCTTTTTTTTTAAGTGCATGACTATATTTCTCACAACCATATGCTTCTATCTGTAGAATAAACTGCAGTAAAATAAAAGAAAATTTCAAAAGACAAGATAAAATAAAAAAGAGAGGGATAATTGTGCTTGTACGTTCGTCACTTTTGTCTTTTTCGGAAACTGTAATTTAGGCCCCCTGGAAGTCACGTATAACCGCAGTCCAAACTGACAATGCCCCTCCCCAGAGGGAGAGCACAGAGTATTAACAAGCAGCCAGCATCAGCATCCATGACAGCATTAAGGGAAGCCATCAGAGGGCCCGAGAAGTAAAGCGTCAGTCTTACCTTCAACAGCATACTCTTCAGCTTCAGGATGGTCCAAAGGGAACGCATGAAAAAGAGAGAGAAAAGACACAAAGAGCACACTCATTAGATGTTACCTCTTCTTCAAGTCTTCCTATTTTGTCTTCAAATTAAATCTTTACCAGATAAAATCTAAATAAAGACTGCCGATGAGGCTTGAGATCTTGGAGACTTGACAGAAAAACAAAATTAAGTCTGCTCCCCTGAACATCTAAGCTGATGTCTTTTTCTTAAAAGGCTGAAAAAATTTCACAAACACCCATATTTTTATCTTCAAGAAATGTCCAATAGGAGTGTGGAGAGCCCTCAGCTGGTGTACTGTAACCGCACTGCCTCCATAGAGAAGAGGAGGCTTCAGTCAGAGAGGATCCCCAACTGAGAGACACTGACTCTCACACACTTCTCTCTGGCTTAATGATACAGTGAGATGGAGTCATAGAGTTCAGGCTACAGCAGGACGCTTTACTCACAACAGCCACCCTACAGCTGCAGAGGCCAATCTGTGATGCTAGAAAATAAAACTACTGATGCCTGCCTCTCTGAAAATCCCATGTTGGAGGATGAGGGCCACTTGAGAATGTAAAACAGCCTCTAGCTTGGTTTGGCATCCCTGTGGAGAGCTTGGCATTTTGATCTGGTATTGTGGCTGCAGGACTTAAATCTTCATGGAACGCTACTGTATTAAGTTGTTGCGTGGTCAATAAGATTCTATAGCGACTGCACTGGTTGAATGCGTTAGTTGAGTCAAGTATTTCAGTGAGAGTATTAACAGCTTCAGGTGTTTTGTACTGTAGCAGCACATGATTTATGGAAAACTATGAGGTCAAGTAAAGTGGAAAATATTCTACATTTTAGAGCTAAAAGGGCAAATCTATTTTTTATATATGGTCCATAAGCCTACATAGTTGCTTTTAGCATTAAGATTTTATTAAACATCAACCATTTATCAATCTGGAATGCACCATTGGGTGGGCCAACAAGGCCAAAAAGCAAGCAAGTCAATCAGCTTTCATAACATAACAAAACAGTTCCTGAACCAAAGTCCACTGACCAAATCATATCGCTGCTTATGAATTAATTAGTATCACTGACCTCCATGGTTTTCACAGTTTGTCTTTAGTTTAAACAATGATCTTACAGGTAACTGAAAGCAGAGGATTAATAGATGTATCACTCCAGGGGATGTGATATTCTCATTATGCGTCTCCGTTGTCCTGCTCCACAAGGGATTCAAATGCCAACCATACAACAGCAACCCTCACAGACATCTAAGTAAGACACCCAGGGGCTAACAGGGATCCTATCTTAGATAGGAATTAAGCAATCACAGAACTATTCTATGAGGATTTCCAAAGATGATGATGGCATTGACCCTTTCCTAAATTCAAAATAATTGCCATAACCGGCAACAAAACTAGTCCAAAATCAACTTTTTTACACACCAGCCAAGGGATATAGTAGATGAGAAAATAAAAGTAAGCATATCTTTTCCCAGCAAAAGTAATCAAGTGCTTTCTTTTTGTGTTACACATACATTTGTTTCAGTACATTTCACTGAGACAATGAAGTATGTACTTTGTGATTCAAATGGGAATGTGGAGAGCATTTTTTAGAAGAAAATGCTCAAAAGCTTTCCTATGTATATGTGATGCCCCGGTGTGAAAATGGGGATATAACGAGGAATACAAATTCTTTATTCTAACCTTTTCCACCCAATCCAAGACAGAAAAGACATCTAAAATGCTTTCACTGAGACAATAAAGCATTATATTTTCTACAAATGTATAGAGGACATCAAAGAAAAAAAATTGAAGCACAATTATAAAATACACTGAAAAGCTCTTCACCCAGATTGAACTTGTGAATAAGTTCATTCTGATGCAAGATAAATATGCAGTGCTTTTATTGTCAAGGTAAGAATGGAAAGAGTGAATATGTAATGTAGGAGGATTTAAAAAGTTTGCCATCTTGGTTCAGCCTTTGTGTTATTATCTTACTGCATTCAGAAGTACTGGCACAACTTATAAGCCTTGTCTGCACACTAGTCTAGACGCCAGTAGCAAGTGAAGAGTATAGCGGAGGAGCTGTTGTCCTGTACGGTAAACAAAGCTGCAAAACACTCAAGACGGTCAGTTTTGGGGCACAGTTAAGATGCATGTAAAAAGACATTAGCACATCAGCGTGCCTGTAAACGACACCCAAATGCAACAGAAACTCTCAGCATAGTTTTTTTTTCAATAAATGACTATTTAGGACCAAACATTTAACTGCCAGTGTGGTGGATAAACTCGGATATTTACTCGGAAATCCACCCCTCAGTAGAAGCTTAGCGGGTGTAAATTTCAGAACTTGAGCTGCACTGATGTTAGGTCTGTATGGAAAAGAAAATAAATCACATGAAAACCAAAATATAATAATTAAAAGACTACTCAAACCGTATGATGACGTTTTAACTTTCCCGAACCATGTATGAAGGAGATCAACTGCCAAGACTTTTAATTTTAAATTTTGTCTACATGCTACATCCAACTCGCCCACAAGGAGGCATTAGACTCTGTGGTCATACAGACATGATTAGTACCACCGACTCTGTGGAGCTAAAATTGAACGCCCATCTCTTTTTGTCCATAATAGAAAGCTAGCTAGCCAGTGACAAGTAAGAGCCATTGATATTATGCCTACAGGCACATTTTAATTAAAGAAACAGGCATGATAGCATGAGTGCTGGTTGAAGAATTGGAATTTAGAGTTATATTTAGGATTCATTAGGTTAAGATATCATTGGAGGTCTGAGCTAGGATAGAACACAGCCGCAAGTTTAGGCATTGCTTCTGCAATAGGAAGATAGGATGTTTCCTTTCTTTGCAACTGAAAATAGGACAAGTAGTTGGAAAGGATATTTTTTCTGTAATGAGGCTTCAGGATTTAGTCATAACACTTTAAAATTCCTGTTAAATAATGTGTGAAAAAAAATCTTGGAACTTTATTTTCATAAACATTTAACTAAAAAAACTATATATATATATATATATATATATATATATATATATATATATATATATATATATATATATATATATATATATATATATGGTTATTAAGTACATAACACTTTAGAATTTCTTTTGGATAAAGTGGAAAACTTAGTTGGAACAAATTAACTTGTTTGGGTTATCAACTTTAAAATATGCAGTCATAATTATGGCAATCACGTCTTTAATTACCATATTTATGAACACACATTTTTAAGTTAATTCTCATAAAAAAATGTGTATATACAGTATATATATATATATATATATATATATATATATATATATATATATATATATATATATAATGAATTATGAACACACGCTTTTAACTTGATTACTAGTATGAATTATTGGTCAAACATTTTTTTCCAGACTATTTAAAAAGGAGTTTTAAGGGTTTATATATTTAATTACCATATGTTATGAATACAGTTGATTTCTCATAAAATTATGTGACTAAATTTTTCAAATTATTCTAAAGGAATTTTTATGTGTTAAAGATTAGTATATCCCTGGTGCTTGAACTGACTTTGAGGGGACAAGGTAACTGTCGCTAATACTGACATTTTCCATATAACCATCGACATAACAATAAAAAGTGAAACCTCTCTTCAGGTGTAGATAGTCTAGGGTGCATTTTAACATCAGAAAGGACACCAACACACTGATTGAAAGCCCTTCATGAATGACGGAGCACCTGCCAAGCTGAGGCATGGGAACCGTGTTTGTCTGATGTAGAGCAGTGGCTGTTTATATAATCACTAGCCATGACTCTGCCTTTCCTCTCGTCTCATCTCTGATCAGAGTCCATCATCCTTTCTTTCATTGTGCTCCCTCATATCTTCCTCTCTTTCTCCCACGCTCAGGCAAAGGATGTTTGATGTACAGTAGTGGATGTTTATATCATCCCTGGCCATGACTCTACCTTTCACCTCCACTCATCTCTCAACATAGTCCCTAATCGTTTCTCCCTTTGTAGTCTCTGCGTCTGTCAAAACTCAGCTTCATTTAGTTGACGGGAAACTGCTTCTGTTCAGACGTGGAAAGATAGAGGAACAAAAAAAATATTTGTTTTCATTCTGAAACACTAGATTTAATCTCCGGCAGTTTGGAAGCTGGTGCACTCGATAAATTGAAAGACTGTTAACTAATCGCATTATGCTCGACTTAAAATCAAAGAAACAACGTTTCCAATTTCAAGACATAGTTTTGTGAAAATTAACACTATGTGTTTGTTTGCCTCTGCCCATCAGTCAAACTGCAATTACAGTTTACATCCATGTCTGTAAAACATGGATGCTGCACACACAGAAGATCTCTCCAATCAGCACACTTTCAAGGTGGACGCCCAAGATTAATGTCACCAGATCAGAATCTGACCAAATGTCTCCTCTTCAGTCCCTGAGTTATGATGTTGACTAATGTGTTTTTGCAGAACATTATAATGTCACTGTGAAGTTGACCTTTGACCTTTGTTGGATATAAAAAGTCATCATTTCATCATATTATCCTATTGGACATTTGAGTGAAATTTTGTAAAAAAAAAAAAAAAAAAAAAGCTTAGAATTCACAGGGTCAAAAACATGTCTTGTGAGGTCACTGGGACCATAACCTTTGACATCCGACCACCAAATTCTAATTAGTTCATTTTTATCAAATTTGAAAAAAATCACTTGAGGAGGAGAGATTGCATTCAAAAGAATGACGCTGATGCAAGGTCACAATGACCTTGACCTTTGATTTATGACCGCCAAAATCGAATCAGTAAATCATTGAGTCCAAGTGGACGTTTGTACCAAATTTGAAGAATTTCCATCACAGTGTTTTCCAGATATTGCATTTACGAAAACGGGGCCGATGGACGGAGATCAACAGGTACGTACAGCCACAGATTTTACTGGTGCAAAGGAAGAAGGTTTCTTTTTTTGTGTGTGTTTTAGGTCACATTCTTTATATTGCACCAAGAAAGACATTCATATCTCTTGAAAACTTGAAGAGTCATTTGTCAAGAGGCCACGCTGCAGGGAATGGTTAGCATAATTTTAATGTTAAATCCACATCATTTCAAGGTTGAGTCTTTCTTGACAGGTATTCATTTTGAGCAAGCTTTGTTTCACACTTGGAATAGTTGTGAAATGTAGCCTTAGGGAAGAAATATGATTTCAGTCAGACACTTGGTGGGATATACCCCATCTCTCTAAGCTTGTCCCTTTTATCCCATTGATAGTTTAGAGTACTCTTTACCACCCATTACCTTTATCCCAGAGCTGTTTTCCATTAGGGTGTATTCCACGTAGCCTCAGGCTTTAAGCTTCACTGGGATCTTTGTCTTTTTAATGTACTTTGTGATTCATATGGGATTGTGGAGAGTGTTTTTTTTTTTTTAGAAGAAGAAAACGCTCAAAAGCTTCCTTATGTATATGTGATGCCCCGGTGCAAAAATGGGGCCCCAGGATATAAGGAGGAATACAAATTCTTTATTCTAACCTTTTCCACCCCAACCAAGACAGAAAGACATCTAAAAAGCTGAAATGCACACTAACTTGCATTCAAATTGACAGCCAGTCAAATGTGACATTTCTTTCATATCTCTAAATTAGTGTGCAGTACCTCCAGAAACAAAACTAAAATTAATCAAGGAGACAGTCACAGGGTACAAAAAGAGAGCAGAAATCAGACGTGGGCTGCAATAAAAATAGATAAAATAAGTAAAATTCAGATGGAAGCAGTGGAGAAGCAGGATTTCTTCACCAATGAATCCCTGGGGGCTTTGGAGGCAAATGAGAGACTTTTCAGACCTAATCCTAACCAAGCTAACTAAAGGATTTACCAAGGGGGGAGAAGCATGCCTGCATTGAAAAACAGCCTCCTCTCCATCACTTTCCTTCCATTTCCATGCACACAAGCTACATAATAAAATGTTGGTTGGTTACAAAAAGAGCGTGAATGGGCATAAAGTAGTATTGCAAATATTGCAAAATACAACACAAGATCTAAATATTTATAACTTAAAATATTCGAACTCAACTCCAGGTTAAATACTTTTTTAAAAAAGTACTTAGGAACTAGTTTTCATAACAAGATACATTATTGCACAAAGACCTACCCATGATTTATTCTCTGTCAGAAAATATTCCGTCAGTTAATAAGAGACAGGGCTTTAGAAATCAATGTGCATCCTGAGAGAATCTTCTGTGATTGTTGACTTCTTTTTAAAAATAGTAATCTATAATTCGCAGAATAATTTTCTCATTATAGATAAAGGGGCTAAAGCACAGCAGCAAGTCGTCGCAGAGGGAGTTCAAGCTTAACATCACAGGCAACAAGAAAGTGACTGTGTATCTCTCTTGCACTTACACTCAGCTTGAAAAGCACATGCAAATCACACCAACATCTACATTTTATGAACTTGCTACAAACTGTGAAATACACAGTTGGATGTATTGGTATTTTTTTCTGTTTTAAATAACAATAAAATGTACAAATGTGCAAATAGTGATATTCAGTGAAAGCTGTTACAGTGTGAATCTATGGTAACTTTACTATTATCTGCTGAATAATGACGATGTGCTTAATCAATAGAGTACCAGTTCAGTACTCAGTATTTGATTTTGTCTAAAGTTAAACTGTCATCAAATGGTAGCGGATGGGTTCCACCAAGATTGAATTTTGGCCAATGTGTTCTGCCTGCGCTCAAACGTGATTGGTCAGTGCTAGGGCTAGGTGATAACATGAAAATCAAGAATCACAATGTTTTTGAGAAAATATCTCAATATCGATATTGTATGGTTGAGTGTTGGTGCTTTGACAAAACATTTACACAACAACATTTAAGATAAATAATTGCCAGTAATGTAGATATAATGACTGAGTGGATAAAGGCAAACAGAATAGCTCAAACAGTATGTTCAGAAATTTACATTACTTTACTGTAATGCAGTCTAAAAAAACAAGAAAACAAGAAAACACAGCAATTATGATCCAAAATCTCAAGAAATGTCTAGTCTCAAATCTTGATATCAATATAATATTGATATATTGCCCAGCCCTAGCCAGAACTATTCTATAAATGGATTACAAAAGAAAACCAATCTGTTTATAGAGATCATGACAAAAGAGTGACATCTTGTTTACTTGACAAAACAATAAGAAAATCCTGCGGTCACATGCAATCCAGTATAGCACTGCCATGAAATGTGTGCATATTATGGAATTTAATTCTTGTGGAGATGATATAAATAAGGTAGTGATGTACTTTGAGTTGAACTAGACTAGACTGTGTTTTGACCTCAAAATATGCAATATTTCCACTGAATATATGAAAAAATCAAATTCAAATGTATTTTGGCCCCTAAGCATATAAACCTGTCAATATTTTTTTTCATAAAGTGGTTTGCTTGGCCTATATTCCATCTGTTTCGAGCTGCAGTTAACCTACCCTGTATTTTGTAGGTCAAATGTGGCGTAAAGCAAACACACCACCAGAGTGGATATTTGAGAAGCACACAATGCAACATTTTCTTTGGATCCACACAGGTTAGCACTTACCCAAACAATGCTGGGCTAGAGGAAGAGTGGGTTGTTTTAGATTTTTGGGCAACAACTTCGAACAAAGAGGCCCCACGGTGCTGTGAGCAACACTGGCTCTACTGCTTTCTTTGGTATACCTCATGTTGAGTTCTGCATAAAAAAACAAAGTGTAGCCCAGTGGTTTGCTTTGGATTTGGTTTTTTATTCCAAACTTCAAATACAAACCATTATTTTACATGCCCCATGTCTTGTGAGTGTCTGTAGTTGCAGTGGAAAGACTTCGACAGTCTGTTATTCTGCCCGGCAAAGTGTCGCTCAAGGAACTGAGTTCAAAAGGCAAAAGAAAAGAGAAAAAAGTATTCTCCCTCCAATGCTATTTGACATAAGCGAGGTACCGAGGAAAAGAAATGACAACATTAGTGAGTAACAGAGGCGATGGAATAGAGAGAAGACAGGCAGATGGATAGAAACATGCACACGCACACAAACACTTGCTTTGGCTTCCTCTTTATATTCTAATCAGAGGCAAGCTTTGTCCTGAACTCTCCCACATTGTCAGAAACTTTCTCTCTGACTGACAAGTTAATCCACAAGACATGGCCTTTGCAGATTTCACAACAAATCTCGACAGCAAAACACAAAACTTCCGCCTGACAAATGTGCAAATATAGCAGAGGCTTTCTAATCCTGATAAAGAAAAAAGAAATAAACATATTGACTGATTTATCTGGCAACAACACAACATATAAAGCATTCCCGATTTAATGAAAGATGTCAGGAAGGGAAAAAGAGAACTGGGGTCAAATGGAACGGATTAGAAAGATGCAACCTTAAACAGATGTATAGAGTTTTTTCTCACTGAGCAGTAAAAGCTTTTTTTGCCATCTCAGGTGTACATAAACATTTTCTGTATTAAAGCAATATTTGGAAAAATGACATACCACATGCCATGAGCCAAGGAACAAGTGATTAGTATTTGGTGCAGATCAAGAAAAGTGTAAAGGATTTGTTCACACGGTGTAATAGCGTGACCTTTCTCTACCTGTGACTGTCAGTCATTATGTTTTTCTTTAAGTTCAGATCTAACATTTCTAATAAAATCTATTTTTAATAGATTATGAGCGTAGGCAGAGTTATGCACTCTGAATGCCCTCTAGACAAATTTCTTGCAGAAACAATCACACACATCTGTGGTATATCTGTGCGTTCAGACTTAAAAAAGACAAACTAGTGTAACCTCACACAGTGCTGACTCATAAAGCAAGAGCAGGTATCGCAGGGAGGTCAGGGAGAGGTAATAACTTGAGAAATAAATGGGGGTGCACCTTTTCTGCCAATGTCACCACAGCACTGTGAGTTTAACTTAGAGGAAGGGGTAAAGCCAATAGTTGACATACATCAGAGCCTTGGGACAAGGTGCAACAAGGACAAGGTCAGAAAGAAATAAACAAAGATTAAGAGAGAAAATAAACTTAAATTTGAGATAAAAACCTCAGTGGGAAACATTAGGTATTAAAATGCATGTTTATTTAAAACTGGGTAATCTTTTATGAGTGGTTCATTAATCCGATTAAAAGGTAATAAATAACGCCATTTGATCATACCCTGTGAATAGACAGGTTTTGAGAAGCAATAAAACAGCGTATCAGCTTTTTCAATATAACAAAACAGCAAAGAAGTGTTTCAGCAGGGGAGAGCAAAACAGAACTGATTCCAAACAGTTCAAATGAGATGTGGGCTAATTAAGCGAGAGATGATCGCTCGTCTAATAGGAGCCAACTGGGGAGAGCGAGGGGTGAGGGGAGGAAAAAAGACAGTAAAGGAAGACAATTTGTTGATGTTCAAAAAGATATGAGCGTGGGGGGTGGAGGAGCTATCAGAAACATCAGATTATACAACCCGATCTGTTCTGTGAAGATCAGCAGTAAAAAAGGTTTTATAAGGTCAAATGTAGCTTGAAATGCTCTTCCGTTTACGAAAGGCAACCGAAATAAAACTAGAATTACCACCTTGCAGTTGAATACCTGTGAAGGAGATAAGCTGTTATTACGGTTTACATCCGTGTCTATAAAAATATGAATTCTTCATACATATCTTCCACCCGGCAGAACATTAGATGTATACAATCAGGACAGTGCCAAGGTGGGCCCCTAAGATTAGTGTCGGCAATTTAGTGTGTGAACAAATGTCTCCCCTTCTGTTCCTTAGTTTTGGTTTTGAATACTGGCCAGACAAGTGTTTCTGATTTGTTTTTTTACAACATTATAATGTCGCAGTGAAGCTGACAGTGAGTTCATGCTGATATTTCAGTCCAAGTCGACATTGTGCCAAATTAAAAAAAAAAAAAAAATGCTGTTAAAGTGTGAGAGATATTGCGTTCATAAGAATGAGAAAGGATGTTTGGATATTATATTCTATTAAACATTTGCGTGTAATTTGAATTCTTGAGTTGTGGCCAAAAACATGTTTTGTAAGGTCAACGTGACCTTTGACCAGCAAATTCTAATCAATTCATTCTTGAGTCCAAGAGGATGTTTGTGAAAATTGGAGGAAATTGCCTGGTGTTTTTGAGATACCACATTTGAAAGAATGTGACAGACATGGTCAAAGTAACCTTGACCTTTGATCTATGATCAATAAAATGTATCAGTTGATGACTGAGTTGAAGACATTTTTGCCAAATTTGAAGAAATTCTCAAGGTGTTCTTGAGTTACTGCATTCAGAATTAGATGGATGCAAGGTTACAGTGACCTTGACCTTTGACCTATGACCACCGCATTCTCAACAATTCATCCTTGAGTCTAAGTGGACATTTGTGCCCAAACTGAAGGAATTCCCTTCAAGGTTTTCCTGAGATACTGTATTCACAATTATGTGACAGACAAGGTTAAAATGATCTTGACCTTTGAACTATGACCACCAAAATCGAATCAGTTCATCACTGAGTCCAATTGGATGTTGACATTTGAAAAACTTTCCTCAAGGTGAGATATTGCCTTCACGAGAACGTGACGCACGGACAGATAACCTGAAAACAGTGCGTCCAGCCACAGCTGCTGCCGGCACGGACAAATTAAAAAAACAACCTTACAAACTTTATTGTAACATCCATGTTACAATGAAGTTTGTAATGTGACTGAATTTAAAAAGGAGATCATTTCCATTCCACCTCCACTTCCCCCTGTGGGTGTCGGTTGATTGACGGGAAGCAAAGTGTAAAATAATACAGCAATAATATGAAAACACTCAACTGAGGCACAATGAAATATTGAAAAGCCTGAAAGTTTGACTGAATCAAATGAATGCCGTAATGGATTATCTGGCTCTGTCTATATTCAAGTCTGTGCCACTAGTTTTTCACAATATACAAAGATGGATGGCAGCAAGTGGCTTCTTATAAAGGGGAGAAATTGAGCACGGATATCTGGATCTCTGCTGACTGTGTGCAGACAGACAGCGAGAGGAAGCAAGCAGACCACTGACAAAACAAACTGCAGTTATTATCCTTTACCGATGAAATGCATTGAACCTGTGTGGCATAAAGTGCTTACAAAACACTATCAAATTGCTAACAACACTGTACAACATGAATATTTAAAATGACAAAAAAAAAAGCCGGTAGTTCCTAACGGGGGGGGGAGTGGGAGATGGTTTGGGGGGGTGAGTGTATCTTTCACCAATCAAGCGTTGGCCCGGCTTGGCTGCCTCCCGTTCTATTAGGACCCTCCAGCCTAGCGGACTTAATGACATTTGATTTTCAACTCGGCTCATTTTTCACCACATTTAACCCTGATTTTAAACTCCACTGCAGTTCGTATCATTCACGTGTCACCGCAATTAAATTCCAAAGTAACGGCTGGCGCCCAGTTAACTAACATATTCACTGAAGAGCAGAGGGGGAAGCATTTTCATGTTTCTATTCAAGATTTGCCGTAAAAGAGGAGCCGCTTTCTCTGCAGTCGCTGATGACCGCGGGATGAACTGGATTTCATAATATTCTTAGATTTGAAAGGGATGTGATTTATTTCTTTGCTAAAGAGAAAAGGGTTGTTGGGGTAACAGATTAAAGGAACACCGCACGCCTATAAATCATTCCTTCTTGACGTTCAAAGCACTCAAGGTCACACTGTGACAATGAAATGTTTTCTTGTACACTACCTACCTTGTGTACAGTGACTTCCTACATTTCCCAGAATGCTTTCTGCCAACCTAGAGATGTATATGTGTAGGTGGAAACAACAAGCAGCAGCTGAGCATATTAAGTTCAATCCAGTGAAGAAAAAGTGAGCACAGCATCACATCATCCTAACAAAACATGTCCTGTGGCTGCTTGGCATTGTGGTCTATTAAGGCTGCTGTCAGTGGGGTATTTCTGCCTCTTCTACAGTACAATGACTCTCTCCCTGTATGACTGCTCAACACTGATGTAAAATGGCAGCTCGAGTAAGTGCAACCAAGCCCTTGCTCTTTGATTATAATGGTCTGGAACCAAAACCTGATGCTTACTGGTGGTGCTTTAGATGGCTGGATTTTTCTGTGCAATTAAATTGCACTCTCACTATGCTGGAAGTATCTCAAAGTGGCATTATGTCATCCGGATTTGGACAGTTATTTGTGGAAATGAGACAAATACACGACAAAACAGAGGCTGTATTTTAAGGATGATTCTAGTTTGGACATGGGTGATGTAAAACTTCAGGATTTTAGGAGTGCGTTTGTTTAAAAAAAATATTACACGGATAAAGAAAATTAAAGATGACATTTGTTCTCCCTGAATACAGACGATTTCCTCTACATGTAGACGTAACTGACTTTTTATTACTATTTCAAATGAGTTTGTGTACTCCGACTAATCCCTGTTTAAGGTGACCTAAAGAGATTTGTTTCCATAGCTCCTGGAATCTCTGACTATGATCATGAACTCATCAAATGACATGAAACGCTCATGTTTCTTTGTCCTGCACTATTACATCCTCGGTCAGATTATTACTTCCAATGAACAAAACCAAAGGTTAGATTATTTAATAAATACGCAAACATGCAAGGTAGTGTTCAGCTTATTGGAGAGCCTTTTTTGTGTTTTTAATCAGCACTGGATCTACTACAGGATGTATTATCATTTACTGTCATTTCACTGAAGGTACTGCGTATTCACTGTGGTGTCCTTTGTGTTTTTTTTCTCAACAGATGATCAAACAAGAATGCTGTTCATGTACTATCGTACAATGACGTTTCCAGGTATGCATCTTGCATCTCTGATACACTTAAATCTGAGAGGACTCGGTAAACTCACTAACAATGCCTCCAGGGGACTCATCCTATTATGTAGCATGTTGCATATTCTCTGAAAATGTTACACTGTAAACAACAAGTCCATGTTTGAAATAGAAACAGTGAGGTCATGTGCTGGAACTGTGCAACACACAGACTGTGCAATATCTAATTATTTATTGCTGTTGCAAGTTTTGGTCTATTTGTATGAGTTGTTGGGTCATTTCTTTGTGCCACTGAGAAGAGCTGCACTTAAAATTCCTTGTACAGCTGTTCAGTGAAAATAAAGGCATACTATTCCATTCTATTCTTAACTTATTTTTATTTCTAATGTAACATGCTGTTGGCACAAAGGTCCCCAGGAACCGGCGGCAGACAATAACCTTATACTGTTAGCTTCATAAAATGTACCTGAATTTACATGTTGGATATGACACTAGACATTGCTGTTATCTAATGTCATAACGTCTGCTGTGACAGCAGATGTTGTTTTCACTCATTTCCATGATGACCCTGCCGTGTTTTTTCCCCTGATAACACTACATTGTGATAATGTGATTGTGCTACTGATAGAACTAATGTATATATGAAATGCTTCTTAGAAAGAAACAGAAAAAGCACATTTTTCAAAATGTAAGCTTTTTTTGCATTTGTATGTAAATGTAATAAAGATTTAAAAATCATCACATATTACAATAATATATCACATTTGATGCCATTGATTTTGGTTCTCTCTATAATCGACTCAAGATCTGACACCTGTTGAATGTTTTGTACATAGGTTTTATGTAGAGATACAGTCTGTGGCTTTGTCAGCGATGTGAAAGACCCTTTATTTATTGTGTTTATATATGATTTGAGAAAGGGGCAGGTGAAATAAAATTATTTTATTTTTCCTAAATGGACAACTTTTTCAGGTTCAGTTCATTGTTGAGTCCAAGTGGATGTTTTTGCTAAATTTGAAGAACTTCCCTCATGGCGTTCTTGAGATATTGCATTCACAACAAAAGGATGGACATAAGGACAGACATATGGACATTCCTATGTACAGGCACACCGGAAATGTCATGCCTGTGGCCAGCGCTGACGCCGGCGCGGGGGCATAAAAACATACTTTTTATTATGACGCACTCAGCTTTCCCCGGGACACACCAAAATGGCCATCTGCGAGTCCCCGGTGCTCACTAAATTGAAAACCTATCAACATTCATAAAAACCTGCACATTATAGATGATGAAAATTTCGTAAAATGACGGCCTTAGAGCGCACAGGTATCAATCAAGCTGTGCGCCAACAAATCAAACAGTGAGCCTTCAAGCAGCAGCTATGAAGCTCAGAAGTGAGCCACAATCAAACAGAGGCCTTTTGCTCTTACGGAGAGTTACAACACGCCTGTAGCGGCGCCTCAGAATTTACTAAACTGACAACTATTGACCGGAAAACTGGTCCGAAAGAAGCAACTGAGACACTGGATGACATCATTGGCTGCTGAAGACAGCCTGCCAGCATCATCTCTGTGAAGTCACTGCCGATTTGATGCCTCTCTCTGAGCCATCAGCAATGATTAGACGTCAACTGTTAGTGCGGCTGCCACACTTTGGAGATTTTACTTTTTTCACTTTCATTCATGCTCTCAGTCTGTATGACTGGTGTAAAAGAAAAAGTCAAACGACTCATTTGCTGTCAAAGCATTGCAGTGACATTTCACCCTCTGGGCTCAGCATCTCAAGTCGCTCTCCCTATGGCAAAGACACACTGCAAAGTCATTTTTGCTTGGAGCTCCAAAGACACAGCTAATGGCGCCGGGGTTCGAGATTTGGCTCCCAATGGGGTTCCCGGTGCTAAAAATATATACACTTATGATGCTCTGAGGGAATTTGTATAACAGTGTTCACCAAGATGACACATATAGTTAGGTTCAATCAGCAGCGGTAGATCCACCTCATTGATGTCACTAACTGTTAGCTGGCAGCCACTCAGCTTGCTCCCTCAGCCCAACAACTGTGAGCAAAGACACATCAGCACACATTAAGTGACATGTTTGCTGCTCCATTTCTCTAGCAGACCCCACACTGAGCGGGCTCATGCCTCTCGCTGCTCCCATCGTGTGCTCTTTTAAAGCTAATGATGTGTTTCTATCATGTTTAATTCAGCTATGCAGATTATTAATAACAAAAAAGTCTTTAAGAATTCACTTGAGGCTTAGTGCAAAAAAAAAGTTATACAAGCCACTGACTAAACCAAAAGGAATATTTTATCTCCATGTCGCCCTGCGTGAAACTGTTTAAAAATGTGGTCAAATGGAACATGCATGTATCATAGGATTATTTCTATTTTATGTATTGTTGCTGCAGAAAGATCAGGAGAGGAGTGGTGCGGGATGGGAGGAGGTGGTCTGACAGTTCATCAATGATAGCAGCACATTAGTATCAACACCAAGAACTCACTGGGAAAGCAAATCTTATCTTTGTAAAGCTAGGAAGACAGGGGAGATGGGAGTGAGGGGGGAGATAATGGGAAAAGAGAGGAGTGGGAGAGAGGGAGGGAGGTGGGGGGGGGGGGTTAGATGGGGGGAGAGGGAGATATGAGATGTAAGAAACCTTGGCAGAGGGCTTATCTCTTATATGGAATAAGAAGCAGGATGAGACTGAGGAACGTTGTTTAAGGGTGGGGCACTGAACAGAAATCTGCACAATGTAATGAGACAACAAGCTGCTTGCACCAAAACGGCTGCATTTTTAAGAGCTTTAATTCCAGCAGGGCAACTATTGCTGATAAATGGTATCTCAATATGTTTAGGCTATGTCACAATATAAAATATAGGTGTGGATGATGTCATATTTTCTCTCAAATAACTTGACTGTAAATTTGAACCCTTTGATCCATATGATCATACCAGTCTGATCATTCTAGTAAATTTATTGAAATTTAGCAGGGGGACACCCTGTTTAACATTTTAGAGGCTTTTAATTTCTAAATCCCAAATCGGAATGTCCTGATACTGACTGATCGACACTCTGAGGCGGTGTTCCCCAAAAGGATGATTTTTCAACAAATACACTCAACTGACTCTATGACCAGGAAGCAATGGAAGCTACAAAGGAGGTGTTTGTTTGTTTGTTTGTTTGACAGCAGTAACTAAAAGCACTGGTGAACAATTCCACCCAAATGCTTCTTATCACAAAATTATTTCCTCTTACGCATTAATTGATCTTGCGTTAGTTATGAAGTGACACAGGTTGCACAATCTACTATTCAAAAGATGCTATTAACCGATGGTCTCATTTGCTTATTTCCTTACAGGGACAAGATTAGAAAATTTTACATAGGGACTGGAGAAAGATAGATAGTTGCTGAGTCCTTATTCATTCATGGTCTGTTTAGATTGCCAAACTTTATGTTTTTTGTGTTTCTTTGTATCATTCGGTGTCATCTCTCTTAATGCTGAGGTTTTTGTGGACCCGTGAACATAGCACAGGCTTTTTTTTTTCTTCAGTAGCAGCAGACAGATGCATAATCGATCAGTCCATTTGATCAGAGCTGATCAGAGAGTGTGGTGTAATGATTAAGATTAACTGAATAATAATAATAATAATAATAATAATAATAATAATAATAATAATAATAATAATAATAATACATCCTCAGAGATATGCCGTTCTGATCCATCAGCTGGTGGAAACAGAAAATGTTCGAGGCATTATCACGTAGAATGAGGAGTATGACACCAGATACTTCTATATATATATATTTCAACAGCGCTCTTAATCAACGGTTCAGCTCCAGCAATAAAAAATCAATACCTGGCAGCAGATGTTATGGTGGTGGGCCGCCACAAATGAATGAACGACTGGAAAACCATGCTGTTGCTGTGAGGCAACAGTGCAAACCACTGCACCTATTTACCCCCCTGACTTTCACTCTCAGGTCAACAAAATACGAAAGCTTTGGGTTGCTGGTTTGCTCCAACAACCCACCCAAGATAATCTATATTTGACGACATTGGAATGAGACCTAAAATGAACTATACACACTGTACCTTTAAAAAAAATCATAGAAATGGCTTAGACAGAATATTTTAGATAGCATAGTAAATTGCACCTCGCTTGCTATCACCTCTGATATAATTACTAAACTTAACGCAGCAAGTCAAGGTGAGTTTTCTCTAAGATGTGACGCATAGAGCTGGGGTGATATGTTTGAAGTCAATCTCACAAAATTATTTCTTACCAATAATAAAAAGTATCACCAATGAATGAAGTGATTGATGTTCTGTGCTCCACTGTTCAAATGCAATAATAAGGCCTTTTCTTATTTTCTAATTACCTGTTTCTTTGAATCATTGTATTGGAAAAGGAGAATTTTCTGTTTCCACAATGAGATCATATGATCATTATATAAATGACAGGTGATAAATGTTCAAATTGAATCATTTCCCAGCCCTAGATGTCAGAAATTAGAGCACTCTGGAGGAATTTCACTTAAAACTCACTTTACTAAGTGAAGGTTTGCTTTAAAACACACTGAGCAGTGTTGTATGACCTGCTTCAACTCTTGTTTGACTGCACAGAATGGAGACGTCTTCGTCATTTTCTGGTCTGATACCAGACTTCTTATGCAACATGTCTTGATGCTTTCAATGCCACCTTCAGATGTAAACACCTACACCTTTCAGAAACCTCAAAGATGGTGGAATGGCAGCAGGAGGCAGTTGAATCGATGAGCAACCAGGTGACTGAGAAGAAGACAGGATTTTGTGTTTCCGTCTAATCTGAATTGTCTCTATTAACACTACAAGAAACCATAAGTTGTTTAACCCTTTGATACCTGATCAAATTGGCTTGATTTTTTTCCAAAACATGGGAAAAAGGCAATGAGCAGTGAGAATTAAGTAAAAAGTTACAAAAAAAATCCTGAAAATAGGCCCACACATTCAAAACAAAAACAAAAAACTACCTCAAGAAATTGCCAAAAAAAGTAACATAATTCTAAATGTATAATTGACAGAATTTTATTATATATATATATATATATATATATATATATATATATATATATATATATATATATATATATATATATATATATATATATATATATTCTGGACATTTTTATCCTGTTTTTTGACAATATCTAACAATTCCCTCTAGCAAATTTTTAGATCACTTTTTTAGTTTGCGAGATATTTCTTGCCAGGTTGCTCATTGTATTTTTTTCTGTGTTTTGGAAAGAAACCAAACCAATTTTCTCAGGTTTCTGTGGTTGAAATGCAAGTGAGAGGCATCTGAATGCAGCACAGGAAAACTGATGTCGATCCAGGTGTTAAAGGTTTAAAGGGTGGAATTAACATTTGAAGAAGCTCTAGTGTAGTGCTGCTTTGCATATAAAGCTGTATTTTTGCTGTCAGAATAGCTTTGTAAGAACAAAAGCATAAAGTATAATACTACAGTTTGAATTTCAGTCTCAAATGACTGACGTGTAAGATTCTGTCGGGAAGCCTGGACGACCAACAGCATCCAAGATTGAAGGGGGATGAGCAAAACAAACAAGCTGAGAACAAAAAAAATGGAGGGATAATAAAAAGGAGGAACAGTGAGTTTGAGGGAGGGGGGAGGGGGGTGACAAATCTCTTAATCTCTCCCTCGCTCTCTCTGCCTATGTTTGTTTTGTGCCGGTTTTGGCCTCAAGTCGCCCGTCGATCCCCTCGTAAATTGCCTGTGTCGATCCAGCCTTACAAGCTTCCCCACACTCCCCGAGTCCCTGTTAAAATGGTCACGCCAATAAAAGCCCATTCACTTGTAATGAATTGAGAGAGAAGCTAAAGACTAAAGGGGCTGATTTAGTGACAATTGTTGATGATCCTCGATTGAGTTAGGATTGAGCTAGCCAGCCTCTCCGTTCCTGCAACATGGCTGCTATTGTTGGGGGGGGAAGACAGCTGCCAATGCCCATCGCTTCTCATCCATCTCTGAAATAGACTTCTAGACAATGTACAGTATGAGGGGAAACGCCTCACCCTGGAGACACTGTAACTAAATCTATGGCGTGCTCACAGCTGTGCATTGTGATGAGCAGTATTCTGATGCAACCCGACCAGCTGCAGACAAAACAAAACAGAAAGAAATGATCATAGCGTGTCATCTCGTGCCATCTGCCTAATTAATAGAACACAAGATGTTCCAATTTTGGTGACAGCGGTTCAAACTGTCAGGATCCTCCCAAAGTGTGTGCTTAAATGAAACGCTTTTTTGATAATTGCCCGGTGAAGTCACTACAAATCCCCAAGCACCACGGATGAAAAAAAAAAAATAAATAAAAAAAAAATCGCCATGGTAGGGTAATGGCACTCAAATCCTGCAGGGTGGCATTGTGAGCGAATTGCTGATGCTGTAATCTCCAGGTAAGCTGTTGTAACACTCGCATCCCTGCTCTTCACTCTCTGCCTCGTGCTTGAACGTCGAGCATGAGACTCTTGCAAAACACCATGACACCCCCCCCTTCGCCCCCCAGAGCCGATTACAGCTGTGAGGTCAAGAGAAGCTAATGTGACTTTGTCTGGAACTGCCCCGTGTGGCCCCGAGGCCCCTGGATTACATGCACGAAGGGATTCTAAAAAAGAAAAGCATACAGTTGCTGGAATTAAATACGAAGTAGGCAGAACAGGGGGAAAAATTGTTTTCTTTGTTTGCGAAAGCTAAAGAAAGAGTAAAACCTCCTGAACAAAGGTGAGCAGGAATTCTCTGTTGACACAGAAAGCAAGAAATAAAACGAGGAGTATTGATTTGTTTCTCTACAGCTTTGAAAGATGAGGTGTTATGTGCACAACAATGTGCTGTAGAGAACACCTATCATTTTCCTCCAGCTTGGGAGGATGTTTTGTCCTCGGCAACAGCCAACAAACAAAGAAATAAGAAAAATAAATTATTTCTAATACACATTATGTAGAGTTCTTTGCCAAAAGCCTCCAGCTGGACTGTCAGTCATCTAAAAGCCTTTGATACAGTGTAAAGAACCAAGTGGAAAGGCCATTTTAATATCGCTGTGGTAAAAAAAAACAATCATAAATTGTATTTATATATATTATATTATATGTATATTGGGATAATTTACAATTTCCTTTGTTAACAAATGGATTCACAGCATGAATTCATCTGTTCATTGGGGCTGTATTTCTCTCTTTGTTTTTGGAAGCTTCTTTTGAGCTTTTCCAATGTAGCATTGAATGCCCGTAGTACTTTTTTTTATGCACAGCAAAAAAGGAAAAAAACAAAAAATCAAACAAAACTCAACCAGACTCAAACAAAATCCCCAACTTCAATATAGTGATTGTTATTTATTACTGAATAAATAGTTTTTTTAGTTGTTTTTATTTCGCTGTAACTAACTGCAAATCATTCATAGTTCCTGTCACCCACAGTGTCCCCCAGGGCTCTGTATTCGGTCCCCCTTCTTTACATCCTTTACATGCTAACACTTGGACAGACTTTTTTTTTTTTCAATAACATAACTTTAACACAGGTTATTGTAAAGTTTGATCAACAATTTTAAATGGCTCTTATGTGCATTCTTTTAAGGAAAATTACTAACCTTATAGTATCATTGTGCTAAATTTTTACTATTTTCTGTTACTTTTAGAGTGGTCGACTAGTCTAGAAACTCTAGACTCGTGGATTACGTGAATTGGAAACAATCCTAATTTTCCTTTTTTTTTTCCCAAAAAAGTATAACACTATTCATATTAGTGTTGCCTAATCTTTTTATGCAACTGTGCAGACATGCCTGGTTTAACAGACTGAACAGAGAAAAATGTTGAATGTCAGTGTTATGAATGGACCTATTTGGTACAGCACTACTATTCATCCACCAAATACATTTTTTATATTCTATTCTTGTTTTTCAGGTTTTTGGCTGTCGACCATCTGGTCACAGCATGGGGTCAAGTTTGCTCTCTGTATTCTGCCTCAATGCACCTGTACAAAGATACACATATAGAGAGACTAGGACACAGAGAACAGACTCAGGTACAGTAAGTCACAAAGTTTCTACAGTTTCCTGGAAAGTTCTTGTATTATATATATTTTTTTTTTTTTTTCTTTTCTTTTACAATGGCAAAAAGCAAAATTGGTGCATGACGAAAATACTGTGCAATCTGAAGTCATAATGAAGGCATCTTTGGGTTGATCGTGAACTTAACTGAGCTGAATGAACTGAGCCACCTGCCTGCACACTAATGACATATTAATACCTTTCGCAATCAAAATTTAAAGCAAAAATCTACTCTGTAATAAACCGTGCTACTGTACCACTACACATAGTTCCAAACATGACGAAGTTTAAAGCAAGTGAAATAACGAACATACTATCATGGTGTTTTTCTCTGGTTGTCGAGGCATACCTCTTTGTCAGACCGCCAGGTTATTTACCTGCTGGAGAGGTCAAGTGAATTTACATAATGGACAACAAAAACCTCACCATGTTCCTTTCATGCTACACTTACAGCACATTTGAGTCAATTATAAATGTCCTCTTGTATTCATCAACTGCCCTCAGCTTGAATAAACCACCATCCTGCCACAGACAAAGTCAACCTGCATGAGCGACTGATGTTAGTGAAAGGTCAAATACAGGGAATGTAAGTGGTCACGATTATGGCTCTCTGCAAGTCCACGACTTATCTGCTGTTCACCTCCAAAGAAAGGGATGTGAAAGATGTTGGCGAAAGTGTGAAAATGAAATGCTGAGCTTTCAAGTACCATCATCTTTAAGAGGCTGTGTCTTTGTCAGTTGGAGAGACAGAGAGGAAAAAAAAAAAAACTTAAAAGTGTAGAGAGTGCAGAAAAAAAGTACCAACTCACCGAGTTTGAACCTACCCAAAATATAAATAAATAAATAAATAAAAAATAGACATGCCATTGTCAAAACGATTGCTTCACAGTTTTCAACACCTAGTTAAGTGTCTTGCCAGGTGTCAATGTGTGTCTAACTCATACTGCTGTTCCAAAAAGGTGCCTGTCTTTGTGAAAATATGCATACTGAAAGTAAACAACGCAGGTAATATGTGAAGTTGTTGGAAAACAGTTAGTAGCCCGGGGGGCATCCCACCGCCTTTCTTCCTTCAAGGTGTATGACAGGAAATCAATACTCAGTGTGTATGCCTGTATGTACAGTTAGTGCATGTGGATTTGGGAGTGTGTGTTGACCTACATTAGCTCAAAGTGTGGCTACTGTGAGTGTCTGCTTGGGTTTAAGCATGTTTCGCTGTCATAATCCCTCTGCCCACATGAGATTTCACAAGGGAATCGGAGAATGGATGAAGCTATTTTAGAGAAGTGTGTCGCGGCAGGCGCTTGTTGTCTGTGCAACATGAAACAGCTTCACTTTTACACAGTGAGGTTGTTCCAGCCAGGCAGTCTGACTGGTCCAACAGTCATTTTAACTAAGTAAAACACAATGCATATATTTTAAGATTGACTTCTGTAGTTATGTGCTTACTAGCATGCCAACCATGGACTAGTTTTGGGTATCTATGCTTGGAAATACCCTCCTGTATCGACACCAGTCAAACAATACCTGCATCCGATCCTTTTTACACCCACATCTAGAAAAAATGAAATAGTTGTATGGTTTTGCTTTCAGCCAATCACTGCAAGCATTCTCTGATTTAATGTGATGTACGATTGACTCCAGCAGCAGTTAAAGCATATACAGTCTGCAGGCGGACAGTTCAGCATGCTACGATGCTACCCAAAACATTTAACAGTATGGCTATACTACACACCTGTGCCATTCAATAGCATTTTATACAACTAAATACTCCATTCAGATGATGGGTATCCGGTAAATTAGTAAAAAAGTATCACATGAAGTACTTTATTAACTGCATTGTTTGTAACAAAAAAGGAGGGGAGAAATACATCCTACATACATCCTGGTTGTAATTAGATCTAACAATTATTCAATTAGTTGTCTACTATTAAATTTATCTCCGATTAGTTTGATAATCAATTAACCTGTTTTCTCAGAGAAAAGTCAAAACTCCCCAATTTCAGCTCCGTAAATGTGAATATTTTCTGGTATCTTTACTCCTCTGAATATCTTTGGGTTTTGGACAAAAAATGACAATTAAGGCCGTCACGTTGGGCTTAGGAAAACACTGATTCCCTATTTTCTGACATTTTACTAAACAACTCATCAATAGATCAAGGAGACAAACAATGACATAATCAATAATTAGGCAAATTACGGATGCATAATAACATTGGCACATCATCTGTATCGTCATACACTGACAAAGTGAACAGGTACCAAACATCAACCCTAAGTTGACGTACTTTTCTTATTTTATGGAATAAATGAATTTTGAATACTTTAAAAATCATTGTAATTTATGTCTTCATCTCTTCTGGTCCATCACGATAAGAGTATGAATAATATTATGCTATTTCCACTACAGAAAAGACTTGATGATCACCAGAATTAGGTGAGGAAAAATAAGTGAATATATATATATTTATATTGGTCTTGGTTATTGGCAGAAATGAATTGTTATGGATCGGCGTATCAGCATATCAAATATCAATAAAAAAATCTAATATGGTGCATATCTGTCAGAATCAGGACTATTTTCATTAACAATGTGTTCCTTGCAGTCTAATCAAATACAGAAATACTGCGTATGCCATGAAATAAAACATATTAAATCATGTAAACATGAGCCAGAGTTAGGATGATTCAAACATGGTTATATCTTAAAGCTGCTTAACTTAATATACAGCACATTCAATACTTCACTGTTGGTTACTGGAAAACTTCAGTGCATAAAAATGAAGAACTGACGTTAGGAATGTACAGTTGCTTTAGCTTATGTGCTTTTCTTGGAACAAACCTGCCATCATTACGCCTTGTTTCCAAGAATTGACCTTTAATGTACCTGAATGGATCCATGAGACGGTAAACCACTTGAGCTCATCAAAATGTCTCAGCTGAGTGGAGTGATGTAGACGCTCTTATTGACAACAAGTCAAGGTTGTATACTTTGTGGTGATGCATCACGTTCAGGCTTCAAATGATTTGGGTCAACTGGACATTTCTGAATACATCAGCAGGAGACATAGTGAAAATCAATGTGTAAAGTTTTCATTTGCAGGATTTAAATCCTCACAGGTCGGCCAACCTATGGAAGCATGTTCATGAAATATCCAACGGAATGATCAAGGGGAAAATCTCTCTCTCTGTCTCTCTCTCTGTGCCCACTTGGATTTCTGTACTTTTTTTTATCCATATGCTAGCTTAGTATGTATATTTTTTTTTTAAAAGGCTTTGAAAATATCACAGTCTTCAATAAAACTGTGAAGAGCAACTATAAAAACTAGACTGGTTTCCACATTTTGATTCTGTTGCTTTAGCGAACTCATGCGACTTGTTCACCTTCAAGTCTTTTCAAAAGAACAGCCGTCTACCAACCACCAGAGACAAACCTCAGCTTCCTCAGACAACGTGCGTTGGATCTGAGAATTGGCTGTTGTGACATTACCTTACAGCACATATAGTTCTGTGAAAAGGTCAGTGCAGCGAGGTCTGTGCGAGTTCAGAGACTCAGATTCAGAGGCTGGGTGAGAAAGTGGAAAGGCAGAGGAGAAGAGCGAGGGCATCTGCTTTGACCTAGACAGGGAATAAACAAACAAACAGGCTGCCAGGCTATCAGCACACACAGTGAACAAACAGGGCGGCTGACAAATCTCCCTCATATCTATGGAAGCGAGCCAGGTATCACGCAGGTTAGAAAGGTGAGGTGTTGGAACAACACATGGGTGGTGTTGATGCGACGTTGGAGCAAATCCCTACAATCTTATCATATAAAAATAAACCTTATTTTCTCCCACTAATTCATCAGTTACACACATGATTTTAATCTCCATGTCTCAGCATGACTGCCCTTAAAGAATGACTTCCCCTTCTGAAGGTAGAAGACAGATATCAAACCAATGAGGTGACTAAACTGACTGAGCATTACTGTTTTACAGAGAGCTTTTACTCTTTCACATCTTACAGATGTATCATCAAGTATCATTCATTACTTATGGCTTACTCTTGCTAATAACACACAGTGAAACCTATACTTGGCTGCTGTCAATAATATATGTGAGCAGGGCCCTGGTGTCCACCGCAAAGAGTGATCATGTAGAGCTAGCTTCACCTGAACACTGCACCAACTACACTGAACTAAAATTTAAACGCAGCACTTTTGTTTTTGCTTCCATTTCTCCCTGGTTGAAGTTTAAGATCTAAGACTTTTTTTATGCCATCAATGGATACATTTCTGTCAAATTTTGGTCACATTTTATAACCATAAGTGGCCTCCAGTGTCATTTCCCTGAATCTGGCTGTACATCCAACCGGCCTCACAACCGTACAAGTCGGATCCAACAAAATGCTGCCACATCAAGACCCTGGTGAGGATGATAAGCATGCAGATGAGTTTCCCAGGGATGATTTCTAATGGTTTGTGCAGGATTTTTTCATTTGTGCAAACCAATTGTTGCATCAGCTGTTTGGGTAGCTGGTCTCAGAACCAGCATGGTTACGCATGGTCTGAAGTTGTGAGGCTGGTTGGATGTACTACTAAATTCACAGAAAATGCATTGGAGACATCACAGAGTGCCCAAGAGCCCAATGTTTCTTGTAGGTTGTTGCAGAAGTTAGCTTCGCCCTGGTCCCCTCTTCAAAAAGCCTATGGGATTCTTCCATTGGATTTTGGATTATTCTAGAAAATAGTCGCTGTAGCAAACATTTATGATACTTACTCATTTTGCTCAGCAAGATAATCTTAACAAATGATAACCACTTTCAAGATTTTTGGGGCCTAAATGCAATTGCCAGAATTAGAAAGCTAATGTGAGGCTTAAAAACAAATTACAATATGGTCTACGGTGATTTAACGTTGCCTCAAAGTTCACAGGGGGGTATTTACTGACATATTTTATGCCGTGGAAAAAATGTGTAAGTCTCTTCAGCTAGAGTTAACCACAGACCTTATTTCAGCCATCTAATCAAACTTCCATTTAAAAAACCCAATGACTTTGAAAAAGAGGAACCGGAGGTGCTGAAATACGAACTCATTTCCAGATTTTAGGACTCATTTCTGGGGCACTCTATAGTGTTTGTAAAATGAACACTCAACTCGCATCAATAGCTCTGGTGAACATTCTTTGAGTCTGCCTTGCAATGGCACACTTCTTCAAAACTTATGACATCTGTAGCATTGTGTCGTGTGATCAAACTGCACATATTAGAGTGGCCCTTTATTGTGACCATCTCAAGGCACATCTGTGTAGTAATGATGCTGTCTAATGAGCATTTTGATATTCCACACCTGTCAGGTGGATGGATTATTTTTGGAAAGGGTAAGTGCACACTACAAGGGATTTTATTTAAGTTAAAACCAAAATCTGACAGAAATATTTATCTATTGAAGGCAAACGAAAAGTCTTAGATTTTAAACTAAAACTTGTGAGCAATGGAAGCAAAAACAAAACTGTTGCATTACATTTTTGTTGACTATACATTTCACTAATTACTTCCTTTCTCTCAGGTTGAAATTGCCCTTATTAGAAATCTGTTGAAGTCGTGATTTGGCTGTTGTGGAAACTCTCTTGGCCCCTGTTGGTGTGACACTGCCAGGCTGAGGAAATGGCAGAGCAGTAGCTGTGCTGTATTCTGCGAGACAGGGTTGACAGTAGACACCCTCACTATTAAACCTGCTAATAAAAGACAAATGTGAGCTTCTGATTGCTCATTTTTATTGAACAATGTGTGGAGAAAGCCACTTCGATTACTTGTCATATATTGTTCTACTTCTTCGCCAGCGGACAAAGATGGGGCCAATAAATAAAGGTCGGAGCAGCAATAAAAACAGCTCTGTTACTGTATCACCCTGTCACGCTCACACAAAGGAAAATCCTGTTTGCCCAAACATTCAGTGAACAGAGAGATTACACCCGTATGCATGCAACAAAACTTTCAAAATACACCTGGGGTTTAACCTCAATCTCCTTGAAAGGTCACCTGCCAATAATGTGCAGTTGAGTCTCAGACATGGGTGAGCTTTGCGTTATTATTTTTTGGTTCCACTCCACCACTGTTTATTGAAATTTCATTAGCTCAATCTCTGTTATTCTAATTACACAGACATCTTTTGCTGCAAATAAAAGTTAATGAGCTTTTATGAAAATGGCTTGACGTGACCTTTTTATTTATTCATTTATATCCCCCCCCCCCCCTCCACCTCCTCATGTCCCTGTCAATTGAAAATTGCGGAAGGTCCCTGATATTGTGGAATTGGGAGGGATGGACACACGTCGCCTCCCAAATACACACAAAAATGCACACTGCCAAAAACACTTTTTCCAATCAACATCAATGACTCTTTTCCCCCCTCCCTGTTTTCCATAGATCATTTAGCCTTGTCATCCATAAATCTGCAAAATGCCCTTTTCAAGCTGCTCATAAACACCTCATAGATCTCCAAAAATGCCACCACACTCTGAGGCAAAAGCTGTTGATGGTAGTGAGCCCACAGCAGTTCAGCTCCCTACAGTCAGGAAGTGATGAATGTCAGAGTGAATGTGTACACTACAGTCTGCCAGGCGAGGCCAATGGATTTTGGGTCGAGGTGTCCAAGAGGGGTAAATGTTATTTACTTGTGAGGCCTAAAACCCCATAAAGTGTCTTGGAAAAAAACACATTATTCAACTCTGTAGTTATAGAATACTGTGGTCTCTGACTTTAATTTGCATAACACAGAGGTATATTACCAGGGTCATTTTGGGAATAATCTCTGTAATGTGTGGTGCTTCTTTAGGGTATCTAACATCAAAGGATTTTATATCCCAAAAACAGGTTGTGTTAACCAAATATTTTCTGTCTGTCTTTTTGTTTGTTTGTTTTTGAACAAACTTAAAAATCTGAAAACTGAACATGGAGCTATCATAACTTTAATTCGCACTCCTGTTTAATTTAATTTAATTAAAATTTAATCGTATCAATTTGCTATAGTATAGTCTTGTCTTTGATCTTGCAATGGCTGCATTACCCCGTCATCCAGCTAGCTTAGCCAAAGAAGTTATCTCTTAACTTAAGCCATTGTATTGGTGGCTATTTCATTGCAAACCATTGCAAAATGTCATGGCAGCTAAGTGTCCAAAGTTTCTTTAAAAAGCCCAACCAACAGCAGCAGAGGCTAACATCTGACAATGAGTTGTTGAAAAAGGTCCCAACAAACTTACACAGTCACAGAACAGGCATGTTTCTCACATTAAATCCATTAGCTAATTAGATAATGTTTGCCATGTGTTGTTAACAGTTAGCCTTGTCGCCAGATGTGTGTGGGCAAACTCTCACAAACTGTTCCTGACAAGGAGCTCACACTCCTGCAGCAGTCTCATCCTAAACAGCAAGAGCAGGGCAAGAACAGGCCGTGTGAATCAGTATGCTGTGGGTAGCTTTACAATTAAATACGATTTTATCCATTTTAATTAGGTAATTAGTCAAAAATTCGAGAAGAGGCTTTTAGCAACATCTCCACAGCCAAAACATCAAACATTTCCTGTTGATTAGTAACAGAACCAAAGCTCCAGAGCCCAAAAAAGAGAATGGATGCTGTGGAGGATGAAGGACAAGCAGGTAACACTGATAACATTTGTCCACCAGCTGTAGCCTAAATTACAATGGAAATTTATCTACATGCACATACACACATGTATGTAACATCAGAAAAATTATACATATATATATATATATATATATATATATATATATATATATATATAATATATATATATATATATATATATATATATATATATATATATATATATATATATATATATATATTCTTTTTACCCGCTCCTCAAAATGACAGATAACAAGAAAAATGCAACCTATGATTTCAAATAATATTAAAAGGGGGCCTGTTCAACACTGTTAGCTACATGGTTGAGATGTCTAGTAAGACAGGTTTCTTAATCTGATGTGGCACAATGCTTTCTTCTTTAATACTAATGGGTAATAATACTAATGGGTAATAAGGGTTGGGAATTGCTATCTGACTCATTCTTGATATTATTTATTTAACCTTTAGTTAACCAGGTTGGTCCCGTTGAGATAAGAATCTCTTTTTCAAGGAATATACTGAATAGATAACTACAGTAGGGCCTTTAATGCATACATCTGCATAAGAAGACAATCACAAAATAATACAAAATGTATTCACTTATGTCAATACAGCTATTTTTGATGGTAACCAGAAAGACTTCATTCAAAAGTGAGAAAGGAACTTCTAAATTTTGCAAAAACACCCACTATAACATTCCCTTTCTCTCTCTTTAAATTAGTCATACACTGAATTATTGCTATCAAAATCATTACGTGACCTAGTGGATGGTCCTGCACTTTATTAGCCTGCTCTCTGCTGCAAGAGCTCCATTATCTTATTG
Source organism: Plectropomus leopardus (assembly GCF_008729295.1). Taxonomy (NCBI): domain Eukaryota; kingdom Metazoa; phylum Chordata; class Actinopteri; order Perciformes; family Serranidae; genus Plectropomus; species Plectropomus leopardus. Next base: position 4,721,818 of record NC_056485.1, on the reverse strand, counting down.
CGTTTAATGTCAGAAAAATAAGGAGGTAACGTAGGCGACGGCTGCTGCCGCTTTGGGCCACTGCATTCAACTCAGAGAGCTGAAAATCCAATATTGCAGGGGAAGATAGATGTTGAGGAGAAAAGATAGATCTTAACTCAAAAGCTATTACAAAGTCTATTGTTTTTCAATGCTGATGTAAATTACCTCGAGCGTCTCCAAGCGCCATTTTGCATACCATAATTCATGTTTGTTGCAAAGGGGATCAAGTAATAATAACTTTATGTGTACAGCACGTCGCTAAAACAATATTTACACTTTTATAATCAAGACAAACTGCAGAGGCATAAACATACATAAAATGGCCAGTAAAAATCTGTGATATAGTCATAAAGGTGAAAGAGGTTTGAGTAAAAAATGAGGGGAAGAACATTATTTCTGAGTACCGCTTTGTGCTTTTGGGAAAACATGATGGACGTGTCTGTGGCCTGCATCTTAGTTAGGAGAATATGAAACACAAGCAGGATATGAGAATCAGTCTAGACTGTGGTTTGCCCTCGCTTCAATTTGATTCCAAAGATGAGTAACTCAGAGCTATCACGTGTCATCACCTGTCATTTTGTATCATCCTTGTTCTTGGTTTGGTATACAGTCTCAGCTTTATTAGAGCATCCTACTTCTTTTTCTGCAAGACGACCTGCACTTTCAGTCATGTAAGTGCAGTTATTCACCCATGGTAGAATATATCCGAAAATCCAGTATGGCATTGTTCTGACCTGCCCCAATGAACCACACTAATGGAATAAATGCTGCAGAGTTTAAACAAATTCCACAGAAAAAGCTACATACAGCCCGAGACGTGGCTTACAGGGTGATTCACATCCACGGACAAGAAAACCGAGATACAGAAAGATCACAGAGGCAGACGGCAAAAACTTCAAACTGCTGCTGTCTCTCTTAAGGTCAACCACTGCAGCATATACCAGAAAATCTTCTGAAAACACGACAAACAATCATGACTGCAAAGGGCGCTATTTTGTGAAAACCTTTAAAGCCACGATAGCACCTGTAGCTGAACAGTGCACAAAGTTTACCATTACTCAGCAACAACCTCGTTGATGAAAAGTTTAGAACTAAAAAAGAAATTTCTAAATGGAAAGCACTGTGGGGTGAAATGCACTCTGGCCACAGCAATGCAAAAATGGCTGTTTGAGGGAATGAGTTTTGGCCTCTGGCACCACTGTACCCAAAAGAGGACTTCAGCTCCTGCTAGAGATTTGGGACATCCATTTCTCCCTGAGATTTATGCATTATTGTCTCGAAGCAACCCCTGACCTCGTCTCCAGCCCCTCACTGTCCCCCCATCGGACTGAAACATTCATCATTGCCTTATGTGGATGTGGCAATGGGAACACAGGCGCTTCTCCATCCCTCAATGAGACAGCGGTCATTGAACCATAGGGAGGGAATACGGGGGAAAGGAGTAGGGGTGGGGGGGTGTACAGAGACACTGTTTCGGTCTTGTTCACCAGAGTGAAAGTGAAATGGGCCGTAGGCGTTATGTAAAAGGACAGTGTGCAGATTTGTACATGAGCAAGAGGGTCAGTGAGTCACAAAATAGGAAGGCTCCATGGGTGCCACAGCAGGAAGAGGCAGTGCTGTAATACATATCGTATGAGGACGTGTAATGACAGCTGGAAGACACAATGGTAGCAGTTCTACCAAAAAAAAAAGCCAAAAAATATCTCAACATGAGAGGGAAGGTCATGTTCAATGCCAATTTCTTTTGCCTATTGTTGGGGAGTATCGGTACTTTACTTGAGTTTTGATATTTTTGTCAACTTTCACTCTTACTTCACTCCATTTCCTAAAATAAAAAGTTTACTTTTACTCCACTGCATTTCCCCAAAGCATCTCAGTTAGTTACTCCAAAACAGGGAACAGCAGGAGGAAGGCAGAGGGGAGCAAGTAAGGAACAGACAAATTAAGGAATAGGATGTAAAGAACAACTGGATATTGTTCTTTAAAACCTTTAAGTTGTGAAAAAAAAACAGTTTTTCCTTCAGGTGTAATATAAGCTCTATTTTTAAAGTGGTGTACATGTTATGTAGAAATTAACTTCATAATTCTCTAAATGCTGACCACTTGCTTTTTTATTTAGAGGATGTACTTTTACTTTCAATAGTTGAGTACATTTAATATTATAAAATCACTTTTGATACTTAAATATAGTAAATATCAGATACTTACAGACTTTAACCAGTCTCCCATTCCCGTTTTGTGAATATTTATCAATATATTTATCTGTTTGTCAAGCAACTGTTCACAAATCTAAAACTAAAATGTTCTACAGTGAAAACAACATATTAACATAAAAAACCACCAAACGTAACTACACTCCTGATTATGAAATGTGCTTTTAGCTAGCCTGCAATCAAACATTAGCATTCATGCTATTATTTGGAGTACCAAAGTATTACAGAATTAAACCCAATAAACACACTGATGGCTTATAGTTGACAACTGTCTGGTGGCAAGTACACAAAGGAATATTTGTACGGTGCTTAAGTGTACACTGCAGTTGTCAGCCAGCATTTCTCAAGTTTGAAATTTGTTTGCTCCTTGCACTATGTATGCAACATGGCAGAAATTAATCATTATACTACTGCAGTGCCAGGTAGCAGAGGCAACGCCCTCGCCGCAGCAGCCACAGGTTCGACTCAAACCTGCAGCCCTTTGCTGCATGTTATCCTCTCTCGCCCTATTTCACAAATAAGCTGTCTGACATAATTAAGGCAAAAGCCAAAAAAAAAAAAAACATTATACTTGTATGTGAACTTTTTGCATGGTTTATGTTAATATATACTACACACTGCTTTGTCTAATTTCTGCTGCATTTTTATAAAAATCTCCTCACATTTTTCTCAAATATTTTTACATTGTATTTCATTGTCAACATGCATGTTTCCATGACTTAACCTGGCCCTAAAGAATAAGGACTAATAAAGACTACACTACACTTGTTTAGTGGGATTATACCCAGCATGCTCGCCTGCCTGTCTGTTGATCTATCCGTCTCTCTACAGAGAAAATGGACTTATTTTCTGAGGAGAACTGCCTCTGATATGACAGCTTGAACCAAAGGCAGACTGTACAGGATACCTAGCGCTGGCACTCACTCCTCAAACCCCCCCCCCCCCCCTAAACTCTCTTAAGATGAGAGTGTTGAGCCGCTCTGTGAGCTACTGATGTGTCACAGACAAATCACTGCAGTGAAAGTTGACTGGACTCGCGGCTGGCTGCCAAAAACCTAAGAACAAAAGAAGGGCTTTGGAGGAGACAGAACAGAAGGGAGTTGACTGGTCTCCTTTATTCGCCTTCTCCGCCTCGTAGCCACTTTTACACTCCAAAAGGCTTGATCGCTCATGTATGCAGGTCAGATGGAGTCAAGTGAATAGTACATGTTTCAGTAGCTAAGGCCCTCAAGGACGGTGAGTTAGAATTTACAATTTTTACCAGCTGCTAAGCGTTTTTGATTTTCTAACTTATGCTGTCTTGCTCTGTCTGCTGCCGGTGTTTGGTGTAATCACAGAGTTTGGGGCTGCTACACAGCTGGACCTTTTGGACAATCATGAGTTCATGATTGCTGCTGACTATGGCACCTGTCTGTTTAAAATGTGGTTGAAACAGCAGTTGGGCTCTCAGCTGGGCACCGTGCGCTGGCTTTGGTAAGTGGAAACAGGTGAAAGCATGAGAACAGTTGTGCTGGAAATTGCATCTACCAGCAGTACAATGCAGCTTCTTGGACACAGTGATCAAATATTAAAAAGCAGCCCAAATCTGTCCACTCAATTATTAATTGCACAATAATTAATTTTTCTTATCCACTGAGAAGAGCACTATGTTGATTTTGCATGTTTGGCCCATTTTCTGAAAAGCATACTGTGTATTTCATACTGGCTTGAAAATACAATGATCCTGATTAGAAGGGGGAGAAAATCTTATATTTGGACCAATACTCTTTTACATTACTACAGGACAGACTAAACAGCAGGGTTTTCCTGACCAAATCCCTTTTTTTTCTACAAAGAAAATTGAAATACTTCAAAGTAGACACAGTGTAGCCTACCGGTAGCCTGCAGCTGCACTTTTAGAGTGGAAGAGACACAGTCCTGATAGTTGTTGGCTTGCCAACCCCTGGCAATGAGCCAACAAGTCTGTCTTTTGTAGTTTTACCCCTCCAACAATTTCATCCACCACTTTGTAAATCCACCACTGCCTAGCTCCCGTGCCATCCATCCCCACGAGCAGACTGCAGCACAACAGCTTTAGCTTTGCTAAGCTCATCGATTATAACCATTTTCCACCAAAATTACTGAGTGTGCGCTGTTTTTTTTAAAAATGGGTAATTTGCTAAAAAGGCAATAAACTCCTTACCATTAGACCAGTGTGTGTTTTTTTATTTTTTTTATTTTGGTGTCTTACATTCGACCTCCTGGCCAGGCCAAAAAACAGGTGAGTACAGTAGAGAGTAGCATGGATGGAGGTATGTGAAAAGCATATTTCACATGGTATTTTGTGGTGGCTCATCTTTGTATCTCACTGGTTAACGAGCTAAAATTAGCACATTTACCCAGGTGTCGTGTCTCCATCAATACAGATCAGAGCCGGAGTCGATAAATACCCATGACTACTACAGAATCATTCGACCCCTGTGTAAATGCCTGTGCATGACATTGAATAGCCAGATGTGAGCGGGTTTTAATTGAATTTTTGTTAAGAAGAGAAGGGAATAAAGTCTAAAGAGGTATCACTTTTGTTTTTTTGTGTTGTCCAAATTTTGTATTTTTTATGTCTCAAACTGACCCATTTTGAGGTACTCCTTGAACCGGTTCTATAAATTCATACATACTACTTCCTTAACAGGTGTTGTTTTTTGTTTTGTTTTTTTTTTTAAATATGTCAATTATTTTTTATATTCTAATAACAATATTTAAATATTCTCAGGAATTATGTATATCATGTGACATGTGGCATAAAATGGTCTCAAAATGACAATAATAGAATTTATCAAAATTATTTCTGGGAAAATATATATTATCAAACAAAAGCAGTTATCATAACAGTCCTACAAATCATTTCCAAATCTTACCACATGTTTTTAGATCGACTTCCAACCTTCCAGCTGACTGCTGGTTTCCATGTACTGTATTCCATCAGAACTATTTGGGACAATTTCAGTTTCATTACTCTTTGTTCTTTGTATAATATCAACTAACTATTTCACCAATATAAAGAGGGACCTCACATAAAACTAAGCTGTCTATTTTAAAATGTATGCTTTATGACCAGAGGAGACTGAAAAACAGAACTATGATATCCGTTTTTGCTCCAGAAGTAGAAAACCACCAATCACCATAATGCACTGTGCTGTACCACGACAATAAACACTCCCGCTGGTGTCAACTCGTCCATTTGAGACAATGGAGTCCAGCTGGTATCAAACAATATCTTATTACAGTTAAAAGGTAAGCTAAAGGGGTCAGTAAGTCTTTAGATGATCTTGGCAGCATGGGTTGCAGGTTATATGAAAATATGGAAGTACGGCCTCTGGTTTGAGCAACAGCCTGGGTGAGCCATCGAAACTCAAATAACACGTTTTGCCTCATTTGCATCATCTGGCGACGTTTCCCCATACGAGTAGGAATTTCTTATATGGAGAAAAGTTTACCACAACTCATTTGCGCATATTACCAACACTGTTTTCATAGAAAGCTGGATGTAAATCAGCAAAGTATCCCTTGAAGGGGAAAAACTTGCATCTCCCGTCATAAGAATTAGCTATCAAACATCAATCTAGGCCAAATGTTAAAATGTCAAAGTCACAAATGTTGACCATCTTTTTGCTGTTTATCTATGGATCTTTATGTCTTTGCTTGCTTTTGCCTACTACCTGCATGTGTCATCCAGACATACAAAGCCACACAGACGCACCTGTACCAGATTTTGTCCCGCGCAGGGGGAGCAACAGTGTGCGGTCAGCACTACCTGCAGCATTTCACGCCAGGCCTCTCCGAGCAGCAGACGAGTCCAGACTGTGTTATTTCCACCTCAGTGGTATTCTACCTGCTCACAGACCTGCTCGTCCCTGCTGCCCGCCACCTGTGCAGTGCGACGGCACACAGACACATGCACACACACACACATCACCGAAAAAACCAGGCCATATCACAGTGGTTACCTGGCCAAAGACAGACGGAGTAAACAAATCCATCCTTAGCTCATCAGCTCGTGAGGAATCAGTTTTAGCGTTAAGCGTAGGTTTGTGCGTAGGTTTGTGCGTCTGTGCATATTTGTGTTTGAATAAAAACACTATTTAAATTCATATAATAAATTCACATAATGTCGCACTGGTGAAAATCCAGCACAGTCATAGCTCAACATTAACACTCCGGTGGGAGAGGATAAAAGGATAATGCCAGGTTGATCATTCATTACCAGCAATGTGGGAGGAACTATTGTGTCTTGTTGCCATGGAAGTATCATGGGAATATTATTTTTTTTTCTTTGTCCAAATAGTGCTGTTCATTTCAAGATTACTCTCCGCACTCAAGGGCTAAAATAGTCTCTTTGTCATGAACAGCACAAACATAACATGGAATCAATCTTTACCCCATCTGCCCTTAAAAACAGGAAGCCATTTGGAGATTTGTGCGTCATGGTTTAGTGTTTGAAACTCACGGGACAGAATGATGCAGATGGAGAATGTCTGGGCTCATTGTATATATGAGCCAATATAAACACTTTGTGGTACAGATGACAAAGAAGAACACGCAAAAAAATGGTCTGAATAGACATAGATGAATGCGACAAAAGCTCTAGTGGGAGGAAGATGCAGTTTTGAGTCCAGTGGCAATGAAAAGTCAAAGAAAAGATCTTTGGTCATACAACAGAGACATACTGAATGTCTAAGGTAATATAAATGTTCTAAGCGTTACATGGATTACAATATCCGCTTCAATCAATCCCTTCCACTACATATTTGACGGAAGCTTTGCGTCAGGATGCGGGATCATGAAACTGAAAGTCCACCGGGGAAGATAATCCACTCTCTTGTCTGAACAAGCTGGCATCCCTCCACTATTCTGTGTTCGAGGGGGGAAATAAAGAGGGTCAGATTTATTGGTATTCAATCACACGCTAAAGCAACGGCCGTTCCTGGTGATTGCTTTCAGGTAAAGTGACTGTCAGGACTTCTGCCTATAGAAGCTCTGAGAGCAGAGGAAATGAAATCCCACTAAAGCCAGCTCTGCCTTTTCATCACAATAAAAAAAGGGGGGGGGGGTGGGGGGGGTTGGTATTATCATCTCACAAGGAAAAAAAAGGGAGAGGTGAACTGTCAGCGCGTAATAGACCTGATGTGGTAAAGTGTTGAAAAGGTCAGTGCATCTTCTAGAGTTAAGCCAGGGAGAACAGCTCCAGTGACAATAGAGTAATAGCATTTTTAAGCTTGATCAGACATGCGAACGGCAGAACAATTCTCTTTGGGATTGTGATTTCTTTTATCCCGTCTCTCTCTTTGCTCTTGTTCTTGCCTTCGTATTCATGAGCTAAGTCTTTAACTCTGCAGTCAATATAATCATTTCCACAATTCACAGTTGGTGCTGGTGACTTTGTATGACTTTGTTGCTATGCTGGACCTAAATTAAACTGAGGCTAAACAACAAGCATTAGGGGAAGGCATTATGTTTATTGTAACTTGGAGCTGTAAAAATGATTCAAAAAAATGCGTGGCTTAGTGGAATGTGGAGACAAGAGCTGGCAGAGAAAATGGGACTAGAAGCTGTTCATTGTGTAAACTTGGCATGAACTCTTGCTATAACAAGATTAACCCTATTTTCTCATGATATGTTTCCTGTATTTACAGTAAATTTCTGTAATTCCTTACATCCCTCTATGACCTCTAATCTGATTCTGCCGTTAGGTCTAAAATCATCCCTTAGCAATAGTCCTACAAAGGGGACAGAGGAGAAAATAAAGGGTCAACATTATTGCCAGCACACACTGCCCCTGGCGTTCTACTATTTGCAATTAGTGTACGATATGTCCTTTTCAGGCTCTGATAGTCAAAAAGCCTTTTAATGAGAAGACTGAGTCAATATTTACCTTCCCTGCTCGACTTGTGAGCAGTGACGCCAGAGGATGTGTGTCAATGTGTTTGTGTGTTTATGGAAATGTGTGATTAAGTCCTTTTTTTGCCGAGAAGGATGGCTGTGAATAAATGCGGCGCTATGTTGTGATGACTCCTGCAAAAGCATGGAAAGATTGAATAATTACAATAATCACTGCAGAATGTGAAAAATAAAAGTCTGTTTCCTTGCATCACATTATCGTATCATCATATTGATGCTGATGAAACGGAAAACTGTCATTAAGGTCCGTGCCTGTGTGGTTAAACGTTATCTGTGTGGATGTATAGAGGAGAAAAGGCGAAATGTCCTCACATACATTGTGAAACAATTGTATTATATTCTTCTTTGTCGTTCCTATTTTAGTGGATATTTCCACTCCATCTGTCAACCTGCCTGTGGGACACAGAGAAGCCATGCTGAAAGCCTCACCACTGAGGCCTTGCACAAACTGAGACCCACACGTACGTCCCCCTGATTGCAATTCAACGCATTCCCGCAGACACACAATCTACAGCCTGGCGTCACTATGTGCTGCCCCGCAGCACTCACAGTGTGCCCCTCAAGCTGTTCCATTTTCCCTGACAAATATCACCCTGGGCAATCCATCAAAGACATAAGCTTATTCTTAAGGCGTTGGACAATTTTGTCACTTCTGCTGCCACATTTTTATGTCATGCAGCGTCTTTCTATCCACCAATTAGCCGAAGTGCTCTCTTTACATCTCAGTTCTCTGTGCATGCTCTATAATGTCATCCTTACTGACTGATCCTTCTTACACTGAAACTTTAAACAAAGCACTTTTGTTTTTGCTCCCATTTGAGATACAGATGTTTTATGCAGACTTTTTATCGGGCTGGCTGTGGCTCAGGAGGTAGAGCAGGTCGTCTTCTAATCTACAGGTTGGCGATTTGATACCCAGCTCCTCCAGTCAAAATGCCAAAGTATCCTTGGGCAAAATGCTTAAACTCAAATTGCTCCTGATGGCTGTTCCATCGCTGTGTGAGTGTTTATGAATGATTAAAAGACTAAGTTTACCTTGTACCACAGCTTCAGCCACCAGTAAGTGAATGTGTGTGTGAATGAATTACTCATCGTGTGAAAGCACTTTGAGCGGTCAATCGACTAAAAAGGCGCTTTATAAGTGCAGGTCCAACGGCACGGTCCCTCAAAACTTGTGACATCTAAAGCATGGTGTTGTGTGATTAAACAGCACATTTTATTGTGACCAACCCAAGTAACACGTGTGTATTAAGGATACTTTCAATCAGCATTTTGATATACTACACCGTGTCAGGATGGATTACTTTGGAAAGGGTGTGCTAACTAACATATTTTAACAAATACAAATACAAATATACCATATATTTACCAAATATATCTGTTGTGTGCATGAAAAAATTCAAAGACCCCACTGAAACCTGTGAAAAGTGGGAGCAAAACAAAAAAGCTGCATTTAATTTTTTTTTTAGTATATATCTGAACATCTCCTTTATGTCCCATCCTCTGCTGTGTGATTGATTCACCAGGTTATTGCCCTGTGCAGAAAACACGTCGAGTTTAATCGTAGCTTAGTCAGTGAGAACAGGAAGTAAATCATGTCACAATTTTGCCCCAAAACCTCTCACTTTCTCCTCTTTGCTCTGGCAAAACCGGACAGATTGTGTCAGATTACCAGAGCTCTTCGATAAGCCTGGTTATTTCATTAAAACGCGCTCAAGCAAATTGGAAGTGGTGTCGGCAAAAAAAGAAATAAATAAAGCTGAAGTTTTATCCTCTGTGTTGTCAAGTCTCACTCAGCAGCGAGGCGGGAGAGCTCTGATGAGCCAGAAGCACAAACAGCTTGCAACTTGAGTGACGGCATTACAGCAGCAGGCACATCAGCAATCAGACCTCATTTCCTAGTAATTTGGTGTCGCCGGAGCTGTATTAACTCCATAGGTGGTCCCGTCTGTTTGGAAGGCTATATAAATAAATAAATAAATGTCATAGACGGATCACAGGAGATCTATAAAGTAATAATACATGCCACCCTGGTTGAGCAGATATCAGCAGTGATAGCACCTTCGTTCCTTTAGGTAGTCTCTAAAGGGCCAATTTGAGTTGCACATGTTGTGATCAGGGCCCATCTTTTAGATACTCGAGTGTAGTGCAGAGTGTTTTGCACCTGTATCAACAGTGGCTCAAGTCACACACTCAGTCAGGGTTATGGAGCACAACAAGAGGTATCAAAACCTTCTCAACTCTGTATATCAATACTGTCATATTACAGTAGCAGGGGGTTTGGCTGGCTAAGAGAGGCGGATTACAGTCCTCTTTTGAAGCTCAGCTGGCAAGTGTTTGATTGAAGTGGAATCCCAAGAAGAGGGGAGTGACTGTGAAAAGGTGAGGGTTTTCCCACCATCTCTGTCGACAGCTACGTCTTCTGAGCATCGCTGTGGTCTAAATACTCTTCTGTGCCTTCACACCTTTTTCACCCTGCTGTTTATTTCCCACAACATGTCTTCCCTGCCTCCCTATGTATCTCGTTTATGACTCGATGAACAAACAAGTTGTCCAAGAAAAAGCCACAGGGGGTCTCCTGATGCATGGAGTCGCGCAGATCTCTTATCAGTCACGATGCAGTCTGTCATTATTCTCACCAGCAGCTTGGGGTTACAGAGCAAAACCGGTTGACTGAGATTAACAGTTTGTGCTTAGTGTGTCGCTGTCTTTCTCTCCCCCCTTTTATTTTAGTTTCTATCTGAATTCTTGCACATGTACGTGCAATAAACAAAGCAAAGGTTTGCTTCTTTAAGGTTGAGAGTGCCCTCAAAAAGCCGTCAAGTTGCTGGAATGCAATAACCAAATGAATGAACACAATGGAGCACTCTTTTGAAGGTGAAGTGAAAATGATATGTTGTTTAAGACTGGCTGACGTGCAAATGGGAGTAGTTTTTGCACCAAGCTGTGATGGAATAGTAGAATATGACTGAACATATGCAAATGCAGCTATAGTAGGGCTTCATAATGCGTTTTTTTTTAGCTGATATAGATAATTACCTGCTTCTCATGGCCAATACTAGTGTTGTAGCCAAGACCATACTAACCGAGAAGTCAAGACAAAGACAAAATATATATATATATATATATATATATATATATATATATATACAGCATTTAACCTAAGAATTTAAAATAAATGCTTCCGCCTATGCGCACAAAGTGACAGGGCTAACTGTAGCATCACATGGCTAGTGTTACCTAAAAGTTATTAAAGAGTAACTGAACCCCCTAACTACCTTTTATCAATTGAAAAGCAATACATATGGGTACTTAGTAGTGTTGTTGATTGATTTAGGTCTAGCTCTAGATGTTTGAGTGTAAAGAATTAAAATTCTACATATTGTGTATAAATATGCACAGTGACCTCCCTCTAAAGGTTGAAACCTAGCTATTGCAGCTGAATTCTGCTATTGGCTGATCTTGGTATCATAAACTTGCCAAGCCTCCTGTCTCCACCCCATTGCTGCCCTCTTGCCTCTACTTGGTGTGTGTGCAGGGGGCAGGGAGCTGCTACGGATTGAGAGGCAGCCCCATTGGGTGACCGAGCACATCTTCATCACCCTCCCAGCCCCGCCCATTTTTGAAACTTTTATTCACATTTCAGGGGGGAGGGACTCAAGTCAAAAGTGGGGGTTCAGTTACACTTTGACAGATTTAATGGCAGAGTCGAGCCTTTTTGGTGCGAGTCTGTTAGAATCTTTTAAAGGCTCGGTGTTGGATGTCGACCGCGGCTCTGTTAGCTCATGCTAACTGGACAGACACTGCCCATTTGCCAGGGGGACAGCAGCTCCAGACACGGTCCTTCAGTGCTTCATTTAACTTGTTTAATTGCAGCAGAAAGTTTGCTGATCTGGTGGTGGGGCCGGCGGTCGGGGATCAGACCCTAAGACTTCAAAGTGTTTATCTTTCTCTGAAACTGAAAGACATCCACATCGGCAATCACGTTTGGCTCTCTAGTTAGCGAACTGTGGTGCTTTTTCTTCTTTTCTGTATTTATTGGCAGCTCATAAACCAACTTTGAAGATGTACTGCCATCTACTGTATCAGAATGTGTAGATGTTGTCCTTGTGAAGTCAGTGGACATGGTCTGGCTTCCTATTATGGGCTATAATTTAATTATTAGAATATTAAATCATAATATGAAGTTCCCTATTGGTCCCCTATATATCCTTCATCCCCATTATATAGTGCAGGTGCTGTGTAAAGAGGGCTGATGTAATTTAGTATCCAAGGATCAAATAATATGTTGTCAACTCTTTGTCTTTGTCTCTTTCACTTAAACTTTAAGCAAGTTTAAATGAAAGAGGTAGTATAAGTAACAACCAGCCAATCACATGCAGCATCAACAGATCAAAACCAGTACATTAATGTAAACTTAAAGCACTCAGCCTAGTGAGAACATTGAGTTGCTGCAGCTGCCAAGATAGAAATAGAGTAAAAGTGTAAGCAAGCACAACAATAAGCATATAAAAAAAAAGCTGGAGAAGTAAGAGGAAACAATAATCAACAATAAATGCAATAAACTATAAATATTTTATGTAGGCCTTAACATAATACTGCTGACATGTAGCCTACAATATCCAGTGTAAAGTTGCATATGGGGTAAAAATGTATTGCTACCGTTTGTGTGGTTCTTTCATGATTACAAAGTGTTACAATAAAACGTGTGAGTAATATAGCACATTATCGGAGTTAAACATAAAGCCACATCTGACTGAGGCTAGAAATAGTTAAGGTAACATAGTGGAGTGTTTTTATGTGCAATAATGCATCAAAGATATTACTTACAAAGTTTTCTTCCCAAGCAGTTCCCTTGTGAAGATACTGTATATATACAGTGTATGCCCCTTATTGTCTAATACACTGTGTAATATTGTGGTTTTGGATTCTCATGGCCTTCTCTGGCCAATGTATTTGTTATCTATTTCTTTATTAGCTGAGTTTGAGCTGTGAAAAAGACAGTTCTAGATACTGTTAGCCTAGCATCTAACTTTGAACAAAGCAAAACAATTATCATTGCATTTCCTCAGAGATGAAGATGTAGCAAGACCCTGAAAAAAATGTAGGTATAATTTGAAGCTCTGCAATGACTTCAATTAATTACAATGCTGCAGGAGCAAACATTTCTCCGCAGAGGTAAGGTCTTAGTCAGCTCACAAATGGCAGGGTGCAGGAGCACATATTTATATAGAATATGCCTGACTGTGCAGCTGATAATACCCACTATCTTGGTGACTGCTGCAGTCTCCAGGGAGCTGCCTGTCTGTTAATTAACACTGAACACAAATAGTCAGGAGACCTTGAAAGAAAAAAAAATCAAGGCTAATTACATAAAGCTATGCACTGGACACTGAGAAATCTATGTATATGAAATCTAATGCCACTGACGTGAGTCCATTAGGATATTGATGCTGCATGGCCAACACAGTAAAAACAAGCCATCAGAGAATCCTTTATTGATTTGCTTTGTTGTTGCATTAGAAAAGCTGTCTAATGTACTCCAGCAGTGTGTTGTAATGCATGCATTGCAATGAGACACATGTCGATTTTCTCATCTATTATTTAAAAAAAGCCTTCACAGTGACACACAAGTGTGCAAATTATCAATTTTCGTCGATGAATGCGGTATATCGTGGTTATACTACAAGGTGACGCTGCAGTCACACATGGTCTGTGGAACCTCAACAAACAAAGCCATCAAATAAAAGTAGAGTTACTGCTTTGTAGTTGTATGCCCCCACGAACTAGCCGAGTTGTAGTTACAGTCTGTATCGATGTCTGTGAAAACATGGATGCTTCATCCTATAAGCACAGGAGATCAATACTATCAACTCAGCTTCAAGAAGAGTGTCACCAAATCAATGCATGACCAATTTTCTTCCATTCTTTTAGATAATGATGTCACAATAAAGTTGACCTTTGACCTTTTGGATATACCTTAACACTTTGACAGTTTATTCTATTAGACATTTGTGCTTTTAAAAAGAATACTTGAGTTTTGGCCAAAAACATGTTTTGGGAGGTCACAGTGACCTTGACCTTTGATCTTCGATCACCAAATTCAAATCAGTTCATTCTTAAGTCAAAGTGGATGTTTTGCCAGATTTTGAATATATTCTCTTAGGGTGTTCTTGAGATATCACATTTACAAAAATGAGATGGATGCAAGGTCCCACTGACTTTGACCTTGACCACCAAATTCTAATCTAATCTAATCTGAGTTTGGCCAAAAACATGTTTTGGGAGGTCACAGTGACCTTGACCTTTGATCTTCAATCACCAAATTCAAATCAGTTCATTCTTAAGTCAAAGTGGATGTTTTGCCAGATTTTAAAAATATTCTCTTAGGGTGTTCTTGAGATATCACATTTACAAAAATGAGACGGATGCAAGGTCCCACTGACTTTGACCTTTGACCACCAAATTCTAATCTAATCTATCGTTGAATGAAAGTGGACTTTTGTGCCAAATAAAAAAAAATTAAAAATGCTCCAGTTGTTTTTGAAATGTTGCTTTCACAAGAATGAAACAGATGAGATCACAGTGACCTTGACCTTCGTCTACCAAAATCGAATCAGTTTATCAGTCCAACCGGATGTTTGTGCCAAATTAAAAGAGATTCCCTGAAGGTGTTCTTGAGATATTTTATTCACGAGAATGAGACAGCTGCAGTGTCAGTGTGACTTTAACCTGTGACCCCCAAAATGTAATCAGTTCATTCTTGAGTCCAAGTGGAAATTTGTGCCAAATTTGAGGAAATTTCCCCAAGAGATTCTTGAGATGTTGGGTTCACGAGAATGGGGATGGACAGACAGACAACCTGAAAACATAACACCTCCAGCTACACTTATGGCAAGCTCAGAGGGCATAAAAATACTGTTATAGAGCTTAAGGGTTAACGTCACAGAGTCTGTTATCCTTTTGTTTAGGGCCTACTGTTTCTCCTACAGCCAAGGCATAATGGGGATGGATAGCAAGTGACATGTGACAGGGATGTGAGAGCCAGACCTTTCGCTCACTTTTTCACTTGTAGACTGACAGCAGGCGTAGGGAGCAAGCTTTAATTTCATGTGACGACTGATCACGCTGGCAGGGACCTTCAAGTCAGTAAAGACTCACCTGAGAAAAGGGCGAGAAATGTGGTGGGCTGGAAACATCAGATTGACAACCTCGCTGGAAGCCTTTCGCTTGACTGCACACAGCCCACCAACATCCTACACTACAACCCCGTTGCATCATACAAGTCAAAACAAATGTGTTTTGAGTGTGCTTAACACTCATCTGCTCCTTTGAGTCAAGCAACTTAACCTCAGACTTTAATCCATTAATGCTTGCTTTTTGCTTCTGCAAGGGGAAGCAATCTGCATAAAAGTATTCATACGGTGTGAAAAAAAGGGGGAATTAGGGGATTAGGGATTTAAGGAAGTCTCTCATCTGGAGCAGTTGTTATGAGGTTTTTTTTTTCTTTAATGCAACGAAGACCAGGTTATGAAAAAGACTGGATCAGAATCTGTTATTTGGAATGTAGATTAATATGGTTTTCCTCCCTTCTCAAAAAGCAAAAGTACAAAAGTAGATAGCATGGCAAGTGAGACTGAGATAAGCGTGCAGCGCAACATCCTTTGATCAAAGTATGAGGACTTGAGGAATATGAGGCATCCGTGCCTAAATAGTGGATTTTTGCTTTGCTGTCTGTTTGGGGTAGCTGGGAATCCATCAACGGGAGAATGGAGGCCCAGGAGCATGTGTCCTTTGAACTTGGGATTGTTCAGACAGCAAAACGCTATGACTACACAGTCGAGAGTAGAAAAAAGAGGGTGATGGGTAAAAGGGTAGGCAAAAAAAGGAAATAATTAAAAAGGGGAAGAGAAAAATTAAGTAAAACCTTGATTCCAAAACAGTTGTACGCTTTGTAGAAGTAAAAACAAATTATCATGATGCTATCACCTGTTACCAATTAACCGGTGTACTTTGCAAGCATCTAATTCTTAATGTGCAGGGTTTCCCACATATTCATGATGACAACATCTGCCACCGCATTATGATTTTTTTTTTTTTTGGGGGGGAGCTGGACTGTTCATTAGGAGCGCCATTGAAATATGATGCAACACACTATCAGAGTGTAGAGCATTCTCCGGCCACAGATAGAGCAGCAGAATGTCAGGCACAATGAAAATGGAACTTAACAATTAATTACCCAGAGTCTAAAAGTTTGCTTTCTCTCGCCTCTGCAGCAGCTGCTCCACTCATACATAAATCTAATCTGAAATTTGCTGATCCGCCCCTACCCACCAAACATAGCTTCTTAACCGATGAGAAACACTGATGTGTATATCTACAAAAAGAAATCATTTTTATCACTTTGAAGATTAAACACTGTGTCTTTGTACTGTATTCGATTCTACTGTCAATTTTATCTTCTACAAAACTAAAGTTGTTTCAGTTTTTCCACTAAGGGGTTTGGTCATCTCTTCACAACTTTTATTTAGTAGTAGTAGCAGTTTACATAACATGCAAAAATGTCTTACACCCCATATTGTTGTTGGGTAGGCTTTCTTGGAAAGCTTGCTTTCCTTTTTTATTTTTAAATTTGTGGTTTGTGATTTAACACATTCTCAGTATCATGTTACAGATTTTAATTTACTGTATACATTGAGAAGTGCCATCTAATTCCAAAGTATTGGATGTTTTATTAGTAATTTTCTCTACTTGAACAATTTTCCACATTTTTTGTGTTGTCAGTCCTGAACTATTATTATGTAAATAATTCAGTTGGTATGTTACACTTATTTATACCCATTCATTTACTATGCACTGGCTAATCCCCTTTGGATATGTACACTATAATCAAGTCTGTTATTACTTTTATCACCGCTGTGACTCGAGGGGGAAATTGCACCACTGAAACTTCTAACAACACACATAAGTTAAATATTTGCGCAGTCTTCCCATATGCGCCCATAACCAACCAACTCAAACTGAAACTGAGGGAATTGCTTATTGGGTAACTAGAGGGAGGGAGGGAAAGAGAGCCAGAATGATAGAAAGATAACGACAGCTACTTTACAAACACCAAGTCCCAACAGCACACAGCAGCAGAGCTGTAACTCAGCAGCTTTGATAAACACCAACAAAATCTGAGCGATCAGATCCAGTGGAGACTTGAAGCGTGGAGGGCTTCATTAGACTTTATCAGCGGAGTTGGCTGGTGAAGGCAAAAAGACATGGCTTGGATTCTGTCAGCCTCTGTCGTCACAGCCAGACATATCGCTGATAAGGTTATCTGTGGAACCTCTTCAGGCAGCCGAATGGGGTACAGCCCCCTCATTAGCACTATACTTATTTATGTATACAGGACAAGTTAATTGGGAGTTCAATTATCAGGCAGTGAGACGCCCCCCTCCCCAAACGCACACTCACTCCACCTCCTCCCTCTGTGGTTGCCAGTGGGAAGATAGCACAATTATCACCATGATGTATGACTCTCCTTGGTGTCCTCTGCTCTTTGCCCCAGCCCCATTCTATCACGCTCCCATCCCAACTGTTACCACTAAAAGTCAATGTCCCGCCTCACTCAACTCACATTCGGGGATATTTAAAGAACTGTGTATCCTAACATCCATGAGGCATTAACATTAGTTAATGCCTCATGGATTGAGACCATTCCTACATTCCGCCTTTGTGCCATCAGGGTAGATTTGCTGGAAAATCTGCTGGAATGCTTTATTGCCCACAGGAATTTTTCAACACAGAGAGAAAGAAGCACTATTCTTTCAGTACAAACGCGGCTAAAACTCAGAGGATTGCAAGCAACAGCAGAGGATGGAATGAGGGGGAAAAGCTGATAGAAAAATAACTACAGTTTCATCATCTTCTGTCAAGGTAAGAGACCTTTTGACTTATTTGGAACAGGAAGTATCAGGATTCAAGGGAAATTACTCATGCTCAACACACAACAGTTTGGCTTATTTACAGGAACAATTACATATTCAAAGTTGAAAAGTATTCACAGTTTGGTTATCTATGGTTCTTTTTAAATACATATCTATATAAAAGGTCCAGTGTGTAGGATTTATGGGGACATATTACATACAATATAATAATTGTTCTGTTTTCTTTACCTTAGAATGAGTCGTTTATATCTACAAAGGGAGTGGGTTCTTGTCATAGACTTAAATAATATCTAGACAGTGGAGGAAAAATGGCGCCTATTCATTCCTGAGGAGTTGCTTGCCTGGCAGCCGAAAAATCTAGCTTCCTGGTTTACTTCCGCAGTATGCGGCCCACTGATTATGAGCAGGAGTGTTCCTCCTGCTGGCCCCGCCCACAAGTTCCCGCTCACCTCATGGACTGTGAATTGTGACAATGTTGGGTTTTTTTTTTCAAATCGCTTTTCTTTTTTGGTAACATTTTACAAATATAAAACCTCCAAAGCTCAAAAATCCATAATAGAAAGAGTCATAATTGACCATGTTTGCCGTTTGAGGTGTCCTGTTAATAGTTTTACAGATGATTTCGCTTACATACCACCAGAGACCACTAGGGAAAATTTGCTGCTAGGGAAAGAAACCTCTGCGGATAATTAGTCTCCCGCTAAAAAACAACAATAAATGACCACTGAAAGAATTCTTGTAGGAATTCACACTTGGCACATGGGAGAAGTGTCAGCTGGAATCTGTAATCCTCGCCACTAGATGTCACTAAATCCTACACACTGTTTCTTTAAAAAAACAGCTCCATGTGTCATAAGGTCATTTGGTAAAATATGTATTCATTATATCAGTTTAAAGTTGGAGTACAAAATGTCCAAAATTTGTGGGTGTGAAATGTTTTTCTTGTCTGTTTTAGAAAAGAAAAGATTTTCACATTTGAGCTCACCTTTCTGAATCTGAATGTAAGTTCATATAAAAAACATTCCTCAAGCGTTAGCTAAAAATGATGTAGAGCCACAGCATATAAAATGTCAAGTTCATCGGTGTTGCGGTGTTAAGAGGGGTGTTGAGCCCTTATCGTTCATGAATTACAACAGCTGATAAACCCAGATTACTCTGGTCTGTCGAGGAAAACAGCATCTGTTTATGACAGGCTGCGCTGAAACATCTCCACAAGCTATAAAAGGACAGTGTGTGTTTGAAGCTGACGTGTTGACTCCCTGAACGCAGCTCTGTTCCTCTCTCTCTCGCTTTCTCACTCTGCAGCTACAGGCTCGCCTCAGGTCAGGGCTTCTTTCTTTTAGGGGGAAGGGGGGCTGCCTTCCAGACATGCAGGGTCCAGGCTGGTTAACTGCAGGGCCCCTCGGGGACCTGGGTTTCTGCTTTATTCTAACATATATAATAAAAAGTGATGATGAAAGTGAATTGGAGAATAGTGAGCCGTAATGAGCTAAGCAGCTGTTTTTGAACACTTTTCTGTATGGCGCTGCCAAGTGGAAAAGGGCTGCTGCATCAACCTTTTTTCCTCATAAATGGTGATGTAGTGTTTAAATCACTGCCAGAGAACAGCCAGCAAATGTGGATGGATAACATCCAATTTTATGTGACACTGCCAGATATCAGTTCCTGTCAAAAGCTAAAAAAGAGAACTAAATTCACGCCTATGCTTTAAAACTGATTAGGTGAGGGAAGACTACTTTTCAAATGTAAAGCACAGCTGACTATTTCTTATCTGACAGAGGTGAAATCAATAAAACCTGTGTAACTATAAAAAATGAATTTTTACACCTACAGCTATGACAACAAACTTCCCAACGTACAGATAATTGTATATTATACATTTCAGTTATCAGCAAATAATATGCAGTGTCTACACAGAGCAACAGCAGTAACTTCAGTCCTCCATCAGTGTCAGACAGGATGTACTCACACAGGTGTGTAGAGCGTGAGTCAAACCTAGCTGGACTAGACAGCTGATTTATTATAAGAAACAACAACAAAAAACTCAAAGGTGCGTGACACGAATGGGTGGGAAAACATAGCTGAAAGGCCTCCAATGAATACATGCATTTACACTTCAATTACAAAATAAGGTTTTGCTGACCTCTTGCTGCTGTGCTGTAAAGGTGTGGCATCACTGTTGGTGTGGTGGCAGGTATGACAGAGCATTTTTTGGACCACACCCAACCACAACAATCAGTGAAAGGTGTGGTCAGAGGTCAAGGTGGTTAAAAAGAAGAGAATGTGCAGCGTCATTTCAAGTTACAGAATGGGGTACAATACATATGCAATGAAATCTGATCTGGCGTTGCAAATGCTTTCTATATGCAAACTTTCTATATTTTATCGACCCCTATCCAAACGAGTGTACCCAAAAGTTCTAACAGACCAGCACACCTGACATTGTGCCTGTATTTCTAGCACCGTCTGCTGTAACCGTCAACATCGGAGCTTCAGTTACATTGCTAATGTGTCATACCCTATAGTAGACTTAGGCAGTACGTAATATTTCATACCTTCCTCCTTAAAATTACTGTATATGGTGGTATAAGTGTGCAAGCGCTAATCTGATGCAAACTCGGCATAAACAAAATAAAACTCACCCAAATCATCCGAGTTACTCTTGCTAGTAAGTCCACTGTTCCAACAATCACCAGCTCAGGTTCGGTCAAAATAAGCCCTTAATTCACCAAGTTAGTTGTGCTCTCTTTCTGCTGTTGCAGGCCGCTGGCTTTTTACAGTCCTGTAACTTATCCCTACACTAGATGTCACAGTGTCATTGACTTCAGCCACCTGTTTCAGCAGTAGAGATTGTAAACTGAGCTGTGGTAGTGTGTTTTATGCACTACATACGGCTGGTCTCAGGTTCAGGTTGTTTTTTTCTCCATTGCATCTGGTAATTGCCAACTTGTTAAACTAAATGTGTTATATTTCTACTTTTTTGTCATGTTTAACTTTGTTTTTTAAAGGTATCTGCATATTGTGAACATAACAGAGCACCATAGGAATAAAAATATTAATTTCGCATAATGATAAGCAATATTTATCTGTATTCCGTATTTACACAAGCGTAATAAATGGTCAGAGGCAAGTGTAGATGTTGTTAGTGCCAACGGTAAGATCACAGCTACTGACATATTGATGAATGCCAGAGTACAAGTACATTTCCATCTGTGAACACTTGATGCAAATTCATTCTGCTCATGTTCAATGAATGAGACCCAATGAGTTAAATAGAAAGGGGAGCACCTGCATTTATGATGCCAATGAAAAATATACCTTCAGGATTCTAAATACTCCTGAATACTGTAATACTGTAATACCAAGCCTACCCTATAGCACCCAAGACTTTTCAACACTGTGTTAAGTGACTATCTAATTAAATATATCACAATAGCACTGATGTTGCCAGCAGATTTCCTCCTAAAATCAATGTGAAAGTAATTAAATTCACTAACCGGTACATTGGCAAATTGATACAGTGAAATAGTTAGAGATCAATAAAGTCAATATATGCTGATTTTAGTTGAGTTTTATTCTTACATCCAGTTGCCAAGAAAAAAGTGTCTCGTTAGGAAAACATTTATTTAATATTTCTCAAGCTAAATTATTTTTTTGTTTTCATTTCATTGTAAGGCAGTGGCTGTGCATGTACCATTTCTACCAGCTTTAGTCTGTCAAGTCAGCTCTATGTGGCAATTAAAGGTCCGTTAAAAAGAATAAAAACAACATAATGAATAGCTTTAAAGACAGGTGCAGAATTCAGCCTTGTGGCAACCTGAAAGACTATTCACAGTTTGTTAAGTAAATGAATATATTAATATCACAGCAGTCATTTTCACAAATTCATTTAACCTCTAATTACCCTGACTTGAGAGCTCATAACTACATCGCCCCGTGCTGCCATTTGGGGTTCAACAGAGAACAAAGCCAAGGTCAGCATCAATTATAAAAACAATGGCCCATAGAGGCACATCGCGGCTTTAATTACAAGCCCTAATGGAAAAAGGTCTTCCCAAAACTACTTCAAAATGCAAGTCAAAGGGAACAGAATGTATGATTATAGCAAGAAAGCTGCACCTACACACATCCAGCACATAAATATTTCAAGTGGTTTTCTCGGGAAGTAGTCAGTGTAATATTTGTGAGGTAAAATGTGAATTTTGTGTGATATCAAAGGTCAGTTTAAAATAATCATCAGGCCGACTTTGTGATGTTCACCTTTAACCTCCATCTTTTCTGAACAACCTCCTCCTCCACCTGAACAATATTCATGTAAATGAGTCAAAAAGAATAGACGTGGATGAAGGGTGCTAACAGCTGAGTGAGATCACTGGTATTCAAATGAACGCAACAGGAGATACAGACTCTACAAAGGGAGCAGCGGGATGAAAAAAAAAAAAAAAACTATGCTTGAGGGAGATGAGATGGCACAACCTCCTTAAATTACAAAACCTCAGCTGTCATATTCAATGTTCAGATTCTACTGATTCCACTTTGGGCTGACATTCACCATTACAAAGCATTTCAAAAAGTCTGGAAGACAATATTTTTGTTGTAAATTAGACCTTTGTGGCTGATAGCTTCAATTTCAATCATGTGTCCAAACTGCACTGCAGAACTGTCAGAATGTGGCTGTTGAATGTGCATCTTTAGGGAAGGTTTATGCAAGAATTAGGTGGTTAAGATAACATTGCTAAAAGTTTGGCTCTTTCCAGTCAGACTTGAAAGCAACTTCTTTGTGTCAAACTCCATTCTCTCTTGGTATGCTCTAATGTGTACATCAAAGGCTGCCACTTCCAAAGGCTTGTATTCGAGAGCATACAGCAGCTATCAGTAAAGAAGGGCGATCATTACACTCTCACTGTCTTGTCCAACTTACTGCTAATGATGTTGATGTTGTACTTGACATGTTATATTTCCTAAGTTGTCATTAAAGACGAGACCTTATTCCCACTTCTTTAATCAAACCTTAAGTGTTGTACAGCATAGCCAACACCAGTCAACCATTTTCAACCATCTCTGAGAAAAAAATGACAGATTCTTAGATCAATACACAGTGGTTTGTAGCACCCAATAATGTAACCACTTCCTAAAAATGTACTAACGTCTGAAAATGTACTGAAATCTGCACAGAACTTGATTGAATATGTAATAAAACCCAATAATGTAATGTACTGACCAATAATGTAATAAAATGTCCTAACTGATATTGACATGTTTACTGTATACCTTCATACATTATTGGGAATTTATTTTAGACAGTGCACAGTGATGTAAACTTTACCTTATCCAAAAATACTATAAATAATGAATGGTGTAAAAAGTACCAAGACACTTCAACTGTTTGATCAGGCCCATCTTTAAACCTAGAAAATCCATGATTCATTTTCCATTGATAGTGATATTAGTTTATTATATCTTTGCCTAATAATGGAATAGCACTTGCCATCTGTTGGAAATTTCAAATTCTACCTAAAGCCTTGGGTGTACACATCCCAAACATAAAATCAGTGACGAATGTTAGTGTCATGTCAGCATACTGAAAACACTAACAGTACTATGATGTTTGTATGCCTCCATATTTTACATTTCTGAGGAAAAAAAAGCAAGGTATTATTTCATTATTGGTACTGCTGCCACACATATGATCTAATTCTGCAGGAAATGCTGCTGGCTTTTGTACTGGGAAAGGTTAGGGTCAATCATCATTCACTACTGGGAAAAATGATCGGCAGTGATGGAAATTTGACACAGGGTGAACAGTTCTTATAGACACTTAGCTGGCACAATGCAGTTGCCAACTGAACTGCCAAAAATTCTGTTCATTTTTTTAGTCGGTACAAAGTTTACCATAAAAAAAGACTAAATAGGTATGAGATATAAGAAAGTAAACCATGGTCAAATTTTCTTTGGCCTCCGTGCTACTTTCTACTGTTGCCTGACCTGCTTTCTAGGCCTTCAATGGCATTGAAGGTGACACACATACAAAAAAAAAGAAGAAAAACACATACTCGCCTACTACTGGTCTCTCAGTAATGGGTAAGGGATTTTGGCTTTCAGCCTTTGCTGTCATCTGATTAGTGATAAAACACAATGGTATAAAAAAGTGTGCATTTTTGTCAGCATGCGATCATGACAAAATGATAGCTTTAATCTAGAAACATATTACATCTTAACCCACAACAGGATATTACACGTCTCACACTATCTTACATATTAACATTAACCTATTTCTCTCTTAAAAGCCATTTCCTGGGCTGTGTTTGAAGGACAGGTATCGTTGACTGCAGTTTATGTATAATTATCCAGTATCCATGAAACACAACTGCTTTATTTATTTATTTATTTTCCTATAAAAGCCCATTAGCTATTGTTTTGGTGATTCACATCCCATTGCATCTTTTACACCCACATGTGAACAAGCCGTCTTTGTTCTTTTCACATAAACAGTTTCTCTGCTAATGAGCTGCTCCTCTGAGTGGCAGCCATACAGGATGCATGTTGAGGATTAAATTGATGGATCAATTTTGGGTGAATATTGTAACAGTATTCGGTACTTACTATTACTTTATCCCTAAATTCAGCAGAAGTATTAGAATTTTTTCTAGTACTTGCTCCCTGGTTCCTAAACCTCATTCTATGATATTGTATTATTACATTTCTTTAATGTTTAGGATTTCTGCCTTTGTGTGTGTTCTGTAGCATATCAGGGTTTGGAGAACATGTCGTTTTAAGGCCAATTCAACCAAACAGGGCATAAATACCTTCTCTCTTACCGCTGCTGGTATCTGCACATGCAGCTTGTTCAGGTTTCAATTGTCTGGGTTCTTAGATGCCTCTGAGATTTCTGCTTCCACCCCAAAATAATGGAGTTAAACATAATTTAAATTGATTTAATGCACACAATAGTAGGACAGAAGTAAACATTATTAGCAAAATGGCAGATTATATTGTTTACCTGCAAATCTTTGTTGTTTTATTAAAGATATTTGTTTTTACCCAAAAAACAAGAACAGATCAACTATTAATTAAACCAGTGCGTGCTCTTTTGTTTTTGGACAATTTCTCCATTGTTTTCTTTTTTTCTCTTTCCAACCTGAAGAATATGACACACCTGCTGATGTTGTCACAGTTCACACTTCAGGTAAAAAAAAACAACAGTTTTTTCTTTGGTTCCAGCTGAAAACTGACTTTTCTGGGTCTGATCAAATTTGTTTTTTGCCCAAATGCTGTATGATTCAAAATTAGGTGCAGGAACCATTATGAACCAGTTCCATGTTGGTAAAAAAAGGCCTGTAAGAATGCATCTGGATGAAAACGCAGAGTTCAAACAGGAGGCGGAAGCGCCCTGAAGCCGAAAAGCCACCCACGGAGCTCCAAACTGAAACCATCACCGCTATACTGATAGCTCTGGAGTCTGTTCTATTTTATTCTTTAATAATTCCTGTGATTGTGTTTTTACAGAGACTTAGCTCTACATGTGATTAGAAAGAGCAGAGAAGCAGAATTGCTTGTTGCAGCTTGTTAAAAGTGACATTTTTGTTAATACAGAAATAATAGAATGCCAAAAAATAGTACCACTGGGTACTGGTACACAATTCCAAGTACTGGTATCACTTCAAATGTGAACAGTACCCAACCTAGTAGTTTTGGTGGTCTAGGATTTTCAAGTATATTTTCCTGGTTGTAAATCTATGTGAAGACCAGCATCAGCTAAATGCCTACATGATCAAGCAGCACATCATGGATCATCTGGAACAAGACACATGAATTTATTACAAGTGCCACATCTCATCATTAAAAATGTACCCATGAAATGATGTGCTCTTCCTCTGCAGAGTGAGCAGGCAGCAAGCCTTTAAAAATAAGCTTTCCTTTGACACGGCCCCTTCACCACAGAGCTAACACAGCGAGACATGGATTTGTTAGTACAGACATCTAAAGTGTCTTAAAACCAACTAAAAAAGAGAGAGACCTTTACATTCCCACCCACGTGTTAGATAAAAGGAATAAATACACCGCTGCACTGGCAGTCAGCCATAATGACCCAATTAACGGTCCTCAAACCAAAGAACATCTCTGAAAATAAATTAACACAGAGCAAATTAATATCTTCATGCTGTCTTTCTCGCTCTTGCTCTCCTCTCCATTTCTCGCCGCTGATCGGCCGTTGCTCTCTCTCCTCGATTTCCTCTTGTTCCGTCTCTCTGCTCCTTACCTCTATCTCCATTCTCTCCCTCTATCTCACCCCCTCTCTCTCCATTTCAAAAGGACAAATGTTTCCTGCAGTCACTGTAGCACTGCATTGGTATTCTGCTCTCAATTTAGCCAAGAGCCAGGCAGCAGTATCTGCTTCCAGCAACCACACAGCAATCTGACACAGAGCACACAGAGAGAGGGACAGAAAAGCTCCAAGAATTAAAGGAAGTGAGAAATATGAGAGAGAGAGACGGCGAGAGAGACGGCGAGAGAGAGAGAGAGAGAGAGAGAGACAGACAGACTTATATGGCTGTCCAGCAGTGGCACCATTTGCTGTGCAATAGGGCCTTTAAACAGCAGTGCAAGAACAAGAAGCTTTCACAAACACGAAACAATGCAGCATCTCGAAACTTGACTTTCTACATCAAAACAACTTAAAAGCTTTGATCAAAATCAAGGCTGCATGCGGATTTTATTATTATTACTTCAGATCTATCAAAAACAATACTCACTAAAAAAATAGAAAAATAAACAAAATATTTTGTTTTGGGTTGATTTCCTTTTCAGCGCTCTCAAAGCTTATCTGTGGGTGCCACAAAAATGCAAGACTTCAAACAATTGACACATAACTTCTGGCAAAGTAGTTATCTGCCTTTTGAAGATCCAGTAATTACAAGTCATTTCATCACACGCGACAAGGTAGGAGCGACTCAGTCTATTGATTATTATGGATTATGCGATGCAATATTAATAGTACACGTAACGGTGGGGAAAAATGTGGAGATAATGGCAGATGAAGGGCTTCTCCCCTTTATTACAAATGATCAAGACAGAGTAAGCAATTTCTGATGGATGCATAGGGAATGAAAGAATTCACGAGCACGGTGTGAAGATGCAGACAGTTTGAGAGAAAAGAGAGGAGGGAGATAAGTGCAGGGGGGAGGAGAGGCGGGAGTAGGAAGTGCTGACAGCGGGTAAAGGTGAAAGAGAGATAAGTGGAGTAAGGGAGTGAGCTCGGGAGAGACAGAGCGGGGGAGGTGGGTGAAGAGAGATGGAAAGCCCAGATAGCCTTGAGAAGAGGAGGTAGGAGGCGGGTGAAGGAAATGCTGCGGGACGGAGAGAAACAGAGAGATGGATGAACGTAAAGCAGAGGGAGAAAAGCACAGATATGGAAATGGGATGTGTCAGTGAAGGAGGGAGCCAGAGGTGTAAAACAGAACAGAGTTTGACATTAGTTGACAGCACAGGAGCACATCCCAAGAGCAAACGGAGGCAAAAGCAGGGTGTACGCCCGAGACAATGGGCTTGGAAAGAAAAGACAGAGAAAGGATGAAAAAAGAAGAAAGGAGAAAAAACACAGTAAAAACAGCAGGACAGAGTTGAAAAGCAGACCTACAGTGTGTGATTTTGCATTTGAAATATTCAGTTTTAGATATTCAGCACCTTTGATGTTAAGAATTGTTTTAGAAAAAAAACCCCGAAAACTCCCAGCCACATTCAAAGTAGCACCTGTGCCATGTCTAAATCTCTTGTATGAGTCACATAACGCCTGAAAAAGTGTTTTTTTTTTTCCTTCAACAACTCAATCTTTCAAGCAATGAAACTTTTTAAAAACAATTTTGACAATAGACTGAAAATAGCAATATGCTTGCCTTTTCAGAAAGCATTTCATGCTCCCTACTCTTTGCCCTCGCTGGGTCAACAACTCAACTATTACAACCTGCTAGAATACAAAGATCCAAGTGCCTCACACCAAGGAAGAGAGTCACTTGTGACTTCACTGCAGGAGATGTAGAAAGGTCAAGCAGAGACTATTTTAGTGTAATTTACACACATCAGAACTGTTCAACTGGCAACCTCTCATACCACTGACCCCTTAGGGGACTGAATTGTAACAACATGATCACAAAACCTGAGACCCAAACCAAGGTAAAGACCCTGACACACCAAGACAGACAATCAGTCACATTGTTGGCCCCAGCCGGCACTTGTTGGCTTTTTTTTTTTTTATTCAGCATGTTGAATCGGCATCGGTGACAGTGGAGCCTGTCGATGAATAAAATCACTCTGATTGGCAGTTCAGCTTAGCGCACAAGAAGAGAAACAGTAAAGAAAGAACTAAAGATAAAAGGGAGTGAGGTCAAAACAAACTTCTTATATAAGATAGGCTTGTTTTTCTTTAGTCATTGAGCTTTTTTTTTTTTAGCAGAAATGTTTCCTGACCGTTTTTGTTGTTGTTCTAGTCTGGTAGACCCTCCTGATAATATGAACTTAACATTGTGTTTCTCTCTCTGTATCAGTCGGGACTCTCTGCCACCCCAGACACTTTCAGTGGGCGGGAGTACTCGATTTGACGGACGTCATGTTTAACACACTAGCATCAGCCTCTGGCGTGACATATAACATACGTGTCAGCAGCACTTTCTGAACAATAAGAAAGGCATAAAATGTCAAATACAACCATTTACCATCTCTGTTTTATGGCGGCTGATATTGTCCTCTGCTCTGATGGTAAGGAGCTCTTGAATCTCATTGTTTTTTCAGTTTGCAGACATTTTCGCTGTGCTTCATCTTTGAATTAGCTGCTTTGCGCACAGCAGCTTTTTAAATCCCCAAGGATGGGATGCACGCATATGCACATCGTCAAAATGTCACACGCGTGCCACCCATGTTCATGTCTTTCCAGCTTTGCGTTTTACACAGACCTCATTTCAGGACTGTTACTACCACTTGTCCAGGTTCAGAGGCACGACCACTCCGTCCCTCCTTTCTGTGATCAAACGTTATATACAGAACAGCGAGCTGGAATAACAGCGTGATATTCCCACCTTGAACAGGCAGTCTAAGCGTGACTAAATACACTGTCATTTACACAGTAACTGTATAAAAAATATATTGTATTTATATTTACCATTTGTATGTGATCCTCGTCAACAACAATCAGTGGCGAGACAACAAGAAACATCGAATTTGTACCAGAGAACATCTTCATCAACAACAAAGCCAGATGACAAAACAAGCTTTTGCCAAATTCACGAAGAAAAATGGTGAAAAAGTATTTTCCTCTGAGGAACTAGGGAAGTGCATCCTCTTGTCCTTGTTTAATTGTTATCAACTGTTTTTCTGAATTAACTTCACTTATTGCTGTGTTTATGAACGTTAGAGTTAGTGCTTGTTGCTGCAGAAGCCACCATTACTGTTCTGCAAGCAGCGGTCTATATGCTACATATTCACCTACAACGCAGTTCCTGATTGGTTGCCTATGTTTTCAGCTACAGAGAGGCTCCATGACTTGGCCGGCTGAATTTTGTGCTTTGGAAAGTGTTTGGGGCAGAGAGTCCAGACTGATACATAGAGTTAAACTGAACATTGAGCTTATTAAATTGTGTCGTTAATGTGCTTAATGGCTAACCAAAGTCATGTCGGTCTCCTGGTTTCCCTTTTAGAATGATGATTACAGACGACTGCTGGTACAGTATCTCCTCTCACACAGGCGCATCATGTACACACTAGTCAGCAGTCGGCTGCAGTCATCACAGTGTGTTCAAGTGCAACTCTCTGGCTGAGAAACAGGCAACTTGGGTTGACGCAACAGCCGGCTTTCGTCGTCACTAGTTTTTGATATTTGTTCAGCATGTCTCGGCCTTTAAACCTTACTAGAACACAAAGATCCTATTGCCTAACACCAGTGAAATGAGTCACTTGTGACTTCACTCCAAGAGACCTAAAAAAGGTCAAGAAAGACTATTCCCCTTAGGAGACTGATTTGCTACAAAGTGACCACAAAACCCAAAAAGCAAGAGTCAAATCTCCAAGATCTCATGACATACCACAGACTTGAAGTAACCAAGCAAATCTGCAATGTTAGCTTTAATTTGTCAAGACAAGACAATGCAATGAACCCACAGGAGAGCAGGTAGAGTATAATGGTTCCTTACCTTCCTTGCAGTACTTCCCCTTGAAGCGGGTGTGGGTGCAATCACAGTGAACTTCTCCATACTGAATAGAGCAAAACCCTCCATTGAAGCACGGGTTCTGTTTGGTGCAGAGGTACTCCAGGTCGCTCTGAATGCCCTGACTGTTTAACAAAGTAGGAGGCATCTCGCCGACCTTCAGGTTGGAGATCAAACCCTGGAACGGTGGCTCGTACTTCACCGTGCTAGACGTCAGCGCAGAGAGGCGTACATCCGGAGGGATCCCGCCCACAAACAGGTCACTGACCACCGCCATCTCCTTCCTCTTGGATTTGACCTCGGCCACTTTTGTCTCGCCGTCCACCATCAGGAGTGTCTCACGGAAGTTGCGGGTGAGTAGAACCATGTGCCAGCGGTCGTCATTCACCCGCGTCTCCATGTGCAAAGTGGCCGGCTCGGCGCAGTGGATGGCGAAGCGCAGCTGGAGGCGCCCCCCGGCGATCAGGAGCTCCAGGAAGTCGCAGTTGCCGCCATCGTCCAGGTAGAGTACCAAGGCTTTGCTGATGTTGGTCTTGAGGCTGAAGCTCAGCTCGCCCACTGATCCAGCTTCCCAGCGTCCGTAACGTGCCCACTGGCCAGGCGCCCCACCGAATTCCAGCATCTTCACGGTGGTGAACAGGCTGAAGAGGGTCAAAGGCCACAGGGGCCAACACAGGAATCTTAACCCCCTTGTCATGCTCAAAGTTCCCAAGTTTCCCCTTTTCTATTTGATGCCTTATCGGTCAAATACACCCCAGAGGTAAGGCCGAGCTTCGCTGTGGCTACAGATTTCAAATGTAAACAACCAGTATTATATATCACTGAACTGGGATATTAAGCTCACTGGGTAAAGTAATCCTCACAGGGGCCCTACTCCAATTTTCCTGGCGAATCAGCAGTTTTTTCCTCTTCTCTCTGATGCTCTAATTCTTGTCCTTATCCTGACTCTCTCCTTCGTCTCTCCATCAGTTGGTGCCTCTGGGACTTGGAGGAAAGGAATGAGGAATAGCGGGAGAGAGTAAAAGAGGGGGGGGTATGATAATTTCAACACAGCCGTTTTCTTCAAAAGCCTCTTGGTCTATCCTGGACCCGAAAATAGAATCTTCCGTCTCTAGAATCCAGATCTCAGTGCAATTTCCAGGAAATTTGAGCTGCCGCCAAAAGCTTGGGGGAAAAGAGTTATCCGATTGTGATCTTTCTTTAAGGGGAGTGCACGTACAAGAAAATGAGCATAAGAGTGAGGGAGCCGGGGAGTAGACGGGTATCAGAGTCTGCCGGTGTCTGCTGGAGCATAGGAAGCGTTCATGGTGTTAGCGTAAACCCATTCTTCACGTGCAATTTAGGGATTATAAAGCTTCAAACAGGTATGGGTCCCATCGTTTTGGTGGCAGCTGGGGCTCTGGAAGAAACATAAAAAAAACAAAGCAAATATAAGTAACATACAAAACATACCACACAAAATTCGGATGGATAGTTAACCCACATCAGCATCAGGTTTCTTGTGCTTCTTGAGATGCCTTTTACAAGAATTTAAACCTTTGAAACAACTCCTCTCAAACATGGGAAAAATCAACAACTTGACACAAAATGTCCTGCAGTTGCAAAAAAAATTAAACACTGACAAAAAAATGACCTAAAAAAATAGAGAGAATCATTAGAAATTTTCAAATCACTACAAAAAATGCCAAGAAAACAATATCAATCAATTGAATTATCAGATATTTTTATTTACATTTATATTTTTTATTTTTTCCAGTTTCTGTTCTTTTACTTTTATTTTTGTTGTTTGTTTTTTTTGTTTTGCTAATTTAAATAATTTCCGTGTATCTTTTTCTTTTAATTTCTTGTTAACTGTTAAAAAAAGGGCTCATTGCCTTTCCATGTTTTATAAAAAAAATCAAGCCAATTTGCTCAGGTTTCAAAGGGTTAAGTTATTCAGCAATTATTCATTTTTACATGCTATTTAATCTGGTATCTTTCATCTTTGCGCGTAGTTTGCTTTTGCCTGCAGTTTTAGACACCATGTACTTTATATAAAAATCCCTCTTCAGTTGAAAGCTGACACTTCAAAAAAAAAAACAACATTTGTCTAGAGCCAAGCGATAAATATGCTTTTCTGAGTTCTGCATAGCTTCATACTTCCCAGAGGGCCCTAAGTAATATGAATTATTACTTATTATTTCTTCTGCTCAGTCTCAGTCACACCAATAGATATGTCAAGCAACATACTAAACCTCGATATAATGGTTTCATATGCGGTGAAGATAGCCGTCATCTATATGCACTTTTTTGGCCGATCAGCAAAAGACTATCTATGATAAATTGCACTCTTCCACTGTGGCACGCATACACACTACCAACATGCATATGCAAACACACACATCATTAAATCAAATGCGATTCAGAGTGGAGTGCTGCAGAGTCAATAGCTGTCTGAACAGCCAGTCTTGACCCTGGGGCTCGGCCTAATCCCCAGCCATTATTTCTTGAGTGAGATCTAATTTCCATCACAAACAGTCTACAATTAAAGCTAGGCTCACCCCTGCTCATGCTCCCTTGTGCTATCCTGCCTGGCTTCAAAGTGACAACAGCGATGACGCCAGCATGCGAGCGGGGAGGGGGAGGTAGGGAGAAATACAGACAGAGATGGGGAAAGAAAGGCTGCATAATCATGATCTCAGAGGGGCGAGGCTTAGCGGCGATGGAAAAAGATGAGGGAGGACAGAGGGGACAGACAGAGCTGTGAGACACAGAGGAGGGAGGAAGACAAGTAATATCAGGGCTATTTTTCTCCAGGTGATATTCATATTGGCAAGCGAGAGAAAGTAATGCTGCCTTCAGATGGAACTTGGGAGGTCAAATTTCCAACATGGGAAGCACAGTGCACATTGCGCTCGGCATGCAAGTGTTTCAGGTTGGAAGTAAATTTGCTTAGGAAACTGACAGCAGAGACAGTTGGTGCATCATTCCAAAAATACAAAAAAAAAAAAGCATCCACTCTCTGATGATACATCTGCAGTATGTCTGTGTAATCTGCCACTTGCCGCTGTACTATGTCCTCTTGCACTAATAAAAAATATGCCTATTTAGAGTTAAATTTTTACAAAATGTCAGTGTCAGCATATGCCACAGCTGCTGAACTCTGCACAGGGCCGTAAATATAGAAAATACTGGAGGCGCAGATGCACTGTGTAATGTGTTGAGCTACCCTTTTAAGTGACTTAAATATCCACTTTGGAAATAAGCTTGCATTAAAAAAATGTCTATATATGCCATCAGAACAGCAAAGTCATCTCAATTATGGTTTTCTTTTTTAAAAAATGTTTTTATTATATTTTTTGTCAGATTTTCATTGGTGATCGCTGGGTAATGTGCTTTGAATTGGTTCATTGTCAAGTCAAAATTCAAAATTGTGGCTTATATTGTAATAGCAGTATAATCAATAATAATCACAACATCTTTTTTTGGGGGGAGTATAGCTCTATTTGTAATCCTACCATGTCCAAATATAGTTTGTGTTCTCATTTTGGTGGATATCAGCACGTTGATGTTACTGTGGCTCATTAAACAGAGTGCAAAATGACAATATGGACACTACTTTTTGCCGTTTCCCTGCTAGCAACCTTCGTACATTTCAGCTGGAGTTGTGATCTGCTATCTGTTTTGAGTGTCTGGCCTCTTGACCTGCAGTTTCGGAGTTTCTGACAGTAAATGAAGGTGTGGACTCCTGTGTGTTATGCCTCATGATTCCCACTCTTCACACAATCTTACGCCTACACATGTGGAACTAAGAGCACATGGCTGATGCCGCATTACTGTATGTCAGACAGTTTTTGAATGCAAGACGCTGTCAGACAAAATGTCTTCTAATATGTGGCAGGCTCAGCATGCCTGGAGGAGTGATAAAAACCGGGTGCTGGTTTATTTTGGGCTCTGGGTGACAGAGCCAGATCTGCGTGTTTGCACATGTTCCTCTCTCAATTGCACACATGCTTGAATATACACATTTTGCTGTAAATTAACAGGAATGATTCACAGGATTCATAAGCAGTTATGAGAGGAAATGCACCTCCTGTTTAGAGAGCAGGGTGTCGCTTAGAGACACATCTGGATAGGTAAACTATACTGCAAATTTACATAGGCATGAATACATGTACACCTGATTACACTAATGCAAAAATAACCTCCCCTCCATCATGCAGACGACTTCATGAGCAAACAGCCCGATGTTTTAATACACATGCAACCTCCCCCTACTCACAGATCATGACATTGTTTAAATTGCTATTATGAATATCAACAAAAACATGATAAAACACTTTGGGACTTTGCATTTTGTGAACAATTTGAGAGCTTACGCTTGTTTAATCAACCATTCTTTTAACCACATCTGTGTCCCTTATGGGTAAATACATTTGGAATATTCCCTGGCCAAATTGAATATTCATTGAGTTATTTCTGCCTGTGTAGGGACTCTCTGCTGCTGCACGAGCAGCATCTCCCTGTCTTTTCACTGTGCTGTGTTTATGAGGGTTCACTATATTCACTGTATCCGTGCATTGTGTTGCTAGTTATTAGGTGTGTGGTTGTGATTGATTCTGGTTGCGTGTGCAGCTGTCTGAATTCAGCAAGGCAACTGTCCTTGTGTGACAGCACAGTGTTCATCTGGACCGTGTATACTCAGTGCGAGTTTGTGTGTGTCTATATTTATGCCTGCATTTGGGATTATCATTTTTGTCACAGTCGTAGTCCACAATGTCTCCTGTACAGCATTTGGCCACAGCATTGTTTTACAAATGACATGTACGATCCAGAATCGGTCCAGTTTCAATCCAAAAATAACATGTTTGCATTTTTTTTTTTTCTCTCCCCCAACTGCTAGCGTGACATCCATCTGCCTCGATTCTCTCCTCAAGAAAAAGGACAGCTCTCTCGCTCAGTGCTTAGCTGAGCTGCAGCAGCGCTGTGCAACTTGACTGAAAGAGCAATCTGTACCCAGCCTTATACACCCTGACCCGACTTCTTGTCCAAGCGAGGCTCTGCAACCCTCAGGATAACTGCACGGTCATGTGAGCCACCGCCGACCCATTTCCTCTCACATCATCCCATGGGGAATGTTGGCACTATCTTGACAGAAACTCAGCTTCAAACTCAAAAAAGTCTTTGTCTACATCCACTCCGCAGTGGAAACTGTCCCATTAAGCAGTTTTATTCTATCACTTGTGACAAAGAACCCCTTTACAACATGCAATTTAATGCATCCCATATCCAAACTGTATTTCATATCTGTATATGATAAACCAATTACATTTATACCTGGAATTAAAGAATTGTTTGATACCGATACTCCTATCTGCAAATGCTGCAAATACTGCCAAAAATGCCGGATCTGGTATCAGCGAGTGCGCAAGTCTATGCGCCAATCAGATATGATGTAATTTGTTAATACATTTAAAGTGGTTTCACACCCAGATAAAACAGCTTTCCTGGAAATCAATTCTGTTTTTTTTTTGTTTGTTTTATTGTCTAATCATTGTTTTTATCGAATAATATGCAAGAACAATTTGGAAAAATCTGTTTTTCTTTGCCACTGAAGCAGCAGCCTACACAGCAAGTTGTACTGTGCAGCCACTGGCAACTACTGTTTTTGAGCAGTGAAGGATCTTTGACCTCCAATAAATAATGTAATATTATCAAAATGGCAGTCATTTGAAAAAATTTTACACTGGATAAAAGAAGATCTATGCCGTGTTCATGTTTTAATAAGTAGTATATCAATCTTAATCATATTTATTTATTTATTTTAAAGCAATGGTATCTGAACAAACGTTCAGGTGTCAGAATCAAAATTGTGAAGAAAAAAAAAATGCATCAGAACATCTCTACCAAAACCCAAAAGGTTTGTAGCCATTCTCCACCATGCTTTTCAACTTTTATGATACAAATTATTTTTTTTTAAATTATTTTAAAAAAAACACACATAGGGTGCTCCTCATGATATTGTTTGAATTGAATTTTCAGAGCCAATATTAGTGTTGAAATAAAACAAACCTTCCATATAAAGGTAGCTGATCCCTTGTTCAGAACAATGACTACATGATTGCATTTACACCCCAAAAATCTCCAGAGGTATTTTGGCCAATTGGGTCACAATCCATCCTCAGTGTGTTTTGGGTGTAATTGCCTGTACTGTCATGTGGTCAAGCACTATCTGACTGCAATAAGACCACCAAAAACACTTTTTAATGCACGGAGAAAAGGGGGTCACAGATTAGATGTTTTTGAATCTATAGTAACAACAAAAACTTGCATGTATTATTTCCTTGCAACAAAACTGTCTGTACTGCCTGTATTTATTGGAATGCTCCAATTGGAAGTACCAGATAGCTGCCATGACAATAAGTCAATGTTATATGATACATTTGAGTAAGTTCATGCCCATGGCAGCTTAGCTAAACCAGCATTAGGAGATAAAAAAAAAAAAAAAGTAGCACATAGAAATTGAAATTTCAACAACTCGATTAGTATTTGAGGAGACATCCAAAACTGATCAAATCTAATCTGGCACATAAAAAACAAAATATGGCATGAATGTGTGTATTTTGGTGTTTAATCCATCTCTTGCGGAGCTCCGCCTTGGCTCAAGGTCTCCAGATTCCCCACAGAGCAGAGTACACCTGTTGTGTGAAGCTGTGCCAGGCTTTCATCTTCCTTCTATCGCAAACACCCAGCGCACATGCATTCAGGTGAAGTCTGGTTTGAATACTTCACTGACTACTTCCAGTGCTACATCGAGTTCAATGCTGCACTTTTTTTTTTTTCCTCCTAAGGGGCGACACCTTATTTAGAATTGTAAATATGACACTGAAACACTTTTCAAGTGCAATAAAAATGGCTGAAGCGTATGAAATATTTATACAGTACAATAATCTAGACAAAGGATAATGGAGGTGTAGCTCACACAAATATTTACACATGCAAATTGTTTTCCTATGCACAAATACACCTACGCATATGCACACATTTTCCACATGCAGACAAGCAGACACACACACACACACACACACAAACACACACCATATCCCAGTCAGGCAGGAGCCATTAATCCTGGCCTGTGAGAAGCTCAGCAGTGTACCATCCGTCAGCAGGAGGCTGCTGCTGCCGCTGCTGTGCTCTAATTAACCAGAGAGGCACGCTGAGCCACTTTTAATATTCCTGGTCAAGATGGAGAACAAGGATTTAAAACAAGAAGTAGTGTGAGAGGGAGGAAGAAAGAGAAACACAGGAAGAGAAGGCTGGAGCCAAGACATTGTGAATATGGAGGATGAAGGGAGTGGGATGAGGAGAGGAGATAAGAGGAATGGCAGGTTTGGAAGTTAGACATTTCCAAGGAAGCTGTAAATAAAACCGTTGTGTGTTCCAATGGTAATTCTTAGCAAAGCAGGGGAAGCAAAAAACAAAAGACAGAGAGGTATTATTTCTTTGCCAAACTAGTCCCTATGTGTCCTGGTTTGACATCAGCAAGCTAATTAGCAACTAGAATTACTGCCTCTTGGTTGTATGCCTCTGCAAACCACTTAAGTTGCAGTTACAGTTTACATCCACGTCTGTACAGCAACATATGTAGCCGTGACAGCTGACAATACTTGAATATGAATGTTGCTGTTACATATTCAAAAAGATGGATGTCTCACAAACATTTTCAGCTGGCAGTGTAGAAGACCTACACAAAATGGACAACCAGGTTTAGTGTCACCAATCCAGAATCTGACCAAATGTATCCCCTTCTGTACCTGACTTATGTAGGCGAATTATGGCAGGAAGTGTTTCTGGAGAGCATTATGATGTCACAGTGTAGATGACCTTTGATCTTTTGAGTATAAATCATTATCATTTCATCATTTTATCCTATTAGACACTTGAAATTTGGTCATAATAAGCAAAAGAATTATTCATTCCAGGTGAACTCAAATCTGACTTCTTGAGATACTGCTTTCACAAGAATAAGGCTGACTCAAGGTCACATTAACCTTGACCTTTAACCACAAACATCTAATTAGTTATTTTTTGTGTCAAAGTGGACATTTGTGCCAAATTAAAGGAAAGTCCCTAATAGCCTTCTTGAGATATCATTCATGAGAATAAGACAGATGCAAGGTCACAGTGACCTTGACCTTTGACCACCAAAATTTAATCAGTTCAATGCTGAGTTCAAGTGGATGTTTGTGTTAAATTTGAAGAAATTCCTTCAAGGCATTCTTGAGATACTGCCTTCATGAAAATGAGATGGATGCAAGGTCACAGTGACCTTCGACCATCAAAATCTAATAAGTTCATCCTTGAATCCAAGTATGCGTTTGTGCCAAAATTTCATGAAGGCCTACTTGACATACTGCGTTCACAAGAATGAGACAATCATAAGGTCAAAGTGACCTTGACAATTGACCACCAAAATCTAATCAGTTCATCACTGAGTCCAAAAAGGAAGTTTGTGCCAAAGTTGAAGAAATTCTCTCAAGGCGTTCTACAGATGTTGTGTTCATGAGAATGGGATGAACAAACAGAAAGACAGATTAATGGACAGATGGACATTTTAAACATTATGGCTCCAGTCACGGCAATCAGACATTAGACAAGACAATACTATCTAAGCACACTTTCACTACAAATACTAAATGTACAGGGTAATAACTGACAGATAATTAGGTCATGAGCTGCAAAAGTAAAAGTATTTCATCAGGAATGCTGCTGTTTACAGTCTGTGCCATCATGTTGATGTGATGTCAGATTTCTGGCTTGAGAAACTGTGTTCGAGTTTTATTCTTGAGGGCTGTTAGCTAGAAAGTCAAAATTTCTGTCTGTCTGACATCACTGGAATGCAGCTCTAGGATGAAGAGACAGACTTATGACTCAGGGATTGAGGGAAGGGGAGATTTACAAAGACTCTGAAATGTAGGTGTTCATTTTCTCAAAGAAGAAATGAAAACAGAGCACCTTAAAGCTGAGTGCAAGGGGAAAAAAAAGAACTAATCAGTATTTCGAAAGCAGAGCTCCATGACACAGTCCTCCAGTCATGTGGAGCGCGTGAGCTAACAGAGGTGAGCGGGCGCTTTATTCTACATCAGACTACAGCCTTTGATCAGCCTCGTCAGCTGTAAGCCGCTAGTGACTAGCTCTGGCTGTTAGTGCTAACTGCATTTAGCCCTGATGAGGAGATGCTAATGAAACAGATCAAGGGCTTTAGCCTTGCTGTGCGATTAATAATGACTTTCGTGGGACTCCTTGTTGCTCCTTTCGCCGTGACACCTTGACAGGGTAAATCACGGGGAGTAAATGAATTTGCTCCGCACGCTGAAATGAGCTGAAAAGATAACCACACATTGTGTAGTCTGTGGCTTGCTTTGGACTTGGTGCTGCAGTAACAGGTCACCCAAATGTCTCCTTTATCAAGTCAATCAATAACCACTGGCTGGAAATAATGAAGGCTTTTAAAGGGACGGCTGAGTAGGGAGGTTTTTTTCAACTAGTCTGGCTAGTCAGGGATCAATTACAGACACAAGAAATGGTGGACCTGTCTCTGACGATGGCACATAAAAAATAGGGATGTCCCAATCAGATTGGAAGGATCGGTGTCGGGCCAGATCAACACATTTTTTAATTGATCAAGATCAGTTATTTTTTGCATCCTTTGATTATGTCCACGTCACGCAGGTGTTGTAAATGGAGAGACCGGTTTTGCAGCAGATATTCAGGTTTTATTGTAATGCTGCTACTTTAAGTAGAAAATGATTATTTATTCATGTTCAGTTTAAGCTGCTACACCATTGAAAGTGGAATTCAAATATTTCTTGTTCATATTTACTGAATAAGTTTTACTATAATGCTACAAAAAGTAGAAATTTCACTTTATTTATGTGTTGTGACTGGGAATGTTAAAGTTCAGCTACAACACTACTCTGAAGTGGAATTGTGATTATATTACTCTTATGACAATGCTACATTAAGTGGATTTGGGAGCTTTTTTGTTTACTTACTTTCTTACTTGTTATTTCATTGAAAAACAAAAAAACAAATGCTGCACTAAATGGATTTGAGAGCTGTTTCTAAAGACATTGATTTTTATTTGGCTGATATATTAATGAAACCAGCATCTTTAAGAATGTGCTATTTTTATACTCTTTTGCTTCTTATATATTTTTGGAAAATGCGGTTTATCATCTAAGTGCCCATTCACTGGAGGCATTTTTGGGGATACATTTATAATTGTTATTGTACAGTGTTTGATTTTGCATGTGTGAAATGTGATTGTCTCCTATTTAACATGGCTCCTCTCTTGACACAAACTGTTTGCCCGATGAAGGTCTAGTACCGAAACGTCGCAAATAAAAGTGATATTACAAGTTAGACAGTGTTATTTTATAAAATAAAAAAAGCCAAGCTGCACTAAGTAGACTGAGTTAACAGTCATGTACAAATACTGTTAGTTTGTTTACCTTGTGTAATTTTTGTAAAACAAATAAAAAACCCTAGAGAAACTGTCTGGATGCAGACATTTTTTGTATTGCATTGCAGAGCTATTAACTGTAAAACATGTTCACCAGATTAATTTTAATCACATTAAAGTGCTTGAAGTGTGCGTTGTTATACTCAATATCAAACAACTCAGATCGGAGGAAAACATTGATCAGGACATCCCTAATCTTAAAAATCATTTAAGGAAAACAACATAAATAACAGAAACGGACACACGAAGGCACACATGCTGCATAATGCAGGCCAGGGACACCAGAGACGAGAAGAGGCGGACCGCTCATTTTAGCAAGTCACGTCACTCAAAGACATTTTTTACATCCATGATCAAGCTGACAAAATGGCCGACAACTGCAGAGAGGAAGGGAGAGAGAGACTGAGCATAAGTGGCATAAATGGAGAAAAAACAAAACAGAAAGAGGACGTCAGTGACACTTAGCCCGCGATGCTACTTGAGATGCAATCACGCAGCAACACCAGCACTCACACGCACATCATCCTCCACACAACAGCACCATTAAATCTGCCATCAGCCAGCCTCATCATGCTGCGGTGTAATGTCCCAATCATGTTGTGAGACAGAGGAAAGACTGACAGTGAGTTGGGTTTTTTTTTTTGCTGTAACATTAGCGTGCGGCTGGCTGCTCATCCAAGCTCTAAATACCTCTTTCGCTTGTCCTTCCAGCCTCCTTTTCCCTCCCCGTTTGACACTATCCTCCTCATAATGCCTCTCATTTCCCATCATGCCTCTCCCACCTCACACTCCCTCGCTCTTTAACTCTCTTTTTCAGTTTACCCAGCCATCCATCACCATCCCACTTTGGTTCCACCTACTCCCAACCTTTCTTGCGGACCACAGGTGCGGTTGAAAGTGTAAATCCAAATGAAATCGACTTAAGTGCATACTAAAGTAGAATGAATTGGCATTTTGTTTGCGCCTCGGGTTAAGCTCTGTCATGTTATCTCTAATGTGTGTGTGGGGGGTGATAGTAGTCCCAGATGTCCAAGTGTGTGCCACGGGAGTATAGAGTGTTGTGTACATATAGGAGCACCAATCAGTGCCAGAGGTGATGTATATGAGAGTGCAATCAAGTTGAGCTCTGGGCATCTACAGTATGTTTACAGTGTTCAAGCTCACATATCTCTAAGTGCTGTTTTCCCCCCTCTTTCCTTGAGTGAGATACTGAGCTGCTACCTGTTCAACCGTTCTAAGTTGCTTTGCATGCGTGAAATGTAAAATGTTTGCTGGGGGCGTGTGGGAATGTGGACGATTAAGTTTGTGTGTCTGTGTGTGTGTACCCAGCAGCATGCGTGTGGCTGCCTTTGGTGCCTGAAGATGTTTTGGTAGGAAGCACAAGGCTCACTGGCCAGGCCTCGAGACTCTCCCGTTCCAATTAACCAGCCCAGCAGCCTGCAGCTCTACTGGCCTTATCTGGGAGAGAAGAGAGAGAAAGAGAGTGAGAAGGGGGAAGGAGGAGGAAGTGATAGAGTGAGACAGGACGGAGGAAAGACAGAGGGTTGGAAGGCAATAGAAAGAACAAAGTAAGGCTTGAGAGAGCGAAGAGAGGAGAGGCAGAATAGAGGGAGAAGTCACTCCACGGTGCCAGGGTGTTTCTGCAGATGCTCACTATCTTCCTAAAAGACACACACTCTTTCTTTCCCTCCTTCCTTCATCTTCTCCTCATCAGACAGGGGAGAACCATGTCGGTTAGAAACAAAGACCTGCCGGCGCCTCAGTGTGGGGAGCGAGGAACTGATAGTGTGCGGTTTACAAAGGTATTGTGTCTATTTTAGGAGGAAAACACCGTTCTGTCAATATAGCCACCGGGGTCTTTTCTATAGCCATTGTGGACCAGAGGGTGGAAAAAGGACACCCATTCAGCGGCAGTCACTTGTTGTGTGCTGGGTCTCATAATGGCAAGAAAAAAACTGTAAAATGTCAAACCTTAGTTAATCTAGGGATGGATTTTATTGCCAGGAAAATGGGAACACGAAATGATTTATTAAAAGGAAAATGGCTGATCTTAAAATGTGCTTATATCTAATGATTTACAAAGGCTCATTTTGAATAGATGAATAAGTTCAGTAGTTAGGATCACCTAAAAAATAAGATAACATTTGTTGACAAGACAGGGGAGACACAAAGACCAGTACAAGAATCTATGTCCCTTCCAGCGGGCCGTTTACATGGCAACGGTTCTTGCATGAAACGGTAAACTTTTGTTGCGGTTTGACCTTTCATTCACACAATAAAGCAGTTCTGGGGGCCTTAAAATGCAAACCTTTGAAAGTAGGTTCCAGAGTGTAATCTTTTGAAACCGCCATGTAAACTGGCAGTGTACGGATCCTCTGAGAACAGTGATGTCATGATGTGTAATTACAAAGTTACACCGCCAACTACTGGCCTGGCATGCATACTACAGTGCTCTCAGTGGTTTTTGCTGATCCGTGTACACAATGATTGTTTCCATTTTCTTTATCAAACATGCAAAGGAAAGCCTTTTTTGTTTTTGTAGGGCCGTTGTCATCTAAACGTAGCCCAAGTTTGAAATTCAACTAAAACACAAGAAACTTGTGCTCCAGAAAAGGATAAGCACTAAAAAATGTCCACGATGTCAAAGTGAATGCACCATGGACATGATGTGCACTCACAAAAAACAGTGTACTTTGTTAACCAAAATTTGAGTCAGTGTCACCTGAGTCAACAGGTAAATATTCAGGGTTCCCAAGGTCATGTAAAAGTCATGGAATTTCACAATAACATATTCCAGGCCTGGAAAAGTAATGGAAAACATTTTAAAAAATCATTAAAAGTCTTGTAAAAGTCACTGAATTGTGTTGTGTGTAATAAAATGGTGACAGTAATCTTCCGTGGATGACATTCCACGTAATGTAACATAACTGCAAATTTATTTCCTGTAGCTTCTGAAGTAACGTTGCCTTTATATATGTCTTTTTCTTCCCGCTTTCCATCTCTCGCTTCATGTATGCCGGCTAGCTGAATTATGTTTGAATAAAGTTTAAATCTGATATGTTTGAGAAACACTCTTTAAGCGGAGCCATACATTTCCTCTTTAAATATGGGCACTCAAACGTGATAAAAAAAGAATATCACTCTGCTCTGATCTGTCTGTCCCAATTTACTTACAGACTTTCCTTTTTGGTCATAATGTATGCAACTCATTTTTCTTTTTTTGTAAAACCAGTCCAGCTCTTGCCTGTGCATCCAAGAACCTATAACTGTGTTTGTATTTCACAACCATTATGCTAGAACTTAAACTTGCCACAATTAAATCCCAACAACACAAAAAAGGGGCCATTAGCAGCTGTATACGGTTGCAGCCATCCCATCTTTCCTACATATTAATTGGTGCAGTGGCAGGAACAATTATAGGGCCCTTCTGGTTCCTAAGAGGCCAAATGACAAAAAGCATTTCAGCAGCAGCCGAACAACATATAAGAGGAGGGCAGCGAGTACAGCAAGCACCTTGAAAGAGCACATGGATTGCAATTATTTTTTCATGAGCCCAGCAGCAATTGGAATGGAAGCTGGTGAGGGATTAAAAATTTTTCGGAAGGGAAAAAATGTGAGCACACCTGGGTAATTATAGCTTTGTTTTTTTTATAGAATTTTGATTGTAACCATTTGTGTTTTCCACAG
The DNA here is from genome assembly GCF_008729295.1 of Plectropomus leopardus. NCBI lineage: Eukaryota > Metazoa > Chordata > Actinopteri > Perciformes > Serranidae > Plectropomus > Plectropomus leopardus. The sequence continues at coordinate 4,677,327 of NC_056485.1, read as the reverse complement.
AAAGTGTATGTGTGTGCTGCGCTTATACGGTACGATTTTCATGGTAGGATAACCTCACCTCATACCACATCTTCAATCACTGTCTCTGTCTTTAATCACCGGCCACTACTCCCTGTCTGCCAGCTTTTAAGTACAGAGCAGACCCTTGAATTCTCCTGTGTTTTTATTGAATGGCTGCAGCTGATGATTTTTTTTGGCATCTTCGAGGCTGTACCATGACAATTAATCCTCTATATGTTGTACATTATTGTTTGATTTCACAGGAAACATTGCGGTTTTACAGTATAACAGAGTTATTGTTATTATGAGACACAATTATCCTTACAAATAGTTTTTTGATTAACTAGCACTTTTTTAATTAGTAAAATCAAAACTTGAAACCATTTGTATTAATGGAAGTATGTCTAAAAAGTCTCCATTTTTAAAATCTCCACTCACTCGCATTTGTTTTTCAATATTGTAGATAAGCAAATGTTCACAATATGATAACCTTTAATTTTTCTATCATATACCTTGAAACCAGTATATCGCTACAACCTTATTTTGTGTTTTTTTTTTATTTTTTAATTTTTTTTTTCTTATTTGCATGTGCCCCTTTGTATAATTCTGTGTCCCCTCTTTTAATTTGGACATTTTGTGGGTCCATGAACACAGCACAGAGGGAGCTCTCCAGGAGTTCTGTTTTTTTGTTAGCAGCAGTTTGTGACACACTGACAATCAAATCAGATCAATGGATGAGAGAAGCAGCTGCTGGGAAGTTTCACTTTCACTGTGCCTGACGTTCTGCTGCTCCATTTGAGACCACAGTGTGCTCTCTGCTCCAAGAGTGCGGTGCAATGAATAACCAAAGGGTAAATATATTTCAGCAGTGCTCCCACTGAGCTGTCAAGCTCCAAAAGCAGAAAATCTATTTGTTGCAGTGGATGTTTTTAATGTGGTGGGCCGCAACAAATAAGTAAAAGTGTGGAAAACCAAAGTCTTTCAATTCAAGAATATCACTGATTTAAACGCCAGGACACACACACTATGGTTGTGCGTACAGCTAGTGTTTATTGTGTACTTTCACTCATCTTGCTGCTTTAAAACTGAGGTAAAGAAGCTACCACTGTCAAATAACAGTCTCCTTAAGCTTGGAGCAAGTGCTGGATTCATGATTATGATACTGATTTTCATCTATTATGGGCATTACATTGCTTTGCGTGTGTGTGTGTGTCTCCACTGCTTTCCCTCCTCACCCCCCAATGAATTATGAAAGAATCATACAGCAAAAATGAGAGGGAGTGTAGATAGAAAGAAAAGGAAGTGAGATAGAGCAGGAGAGGGGGAGGGACACCGAGGCACACGTAGCAATTCAGAGCGAATTGGCTGTGTTAAATGACAGTCGATTACCATCTTAAATATACTGTCAAAAAGCAATTTGCTTCCCTCATGCCACGGGCCTGATATTTGCACCTTATTAGGGAGGCTGCCCTATATTTTAAGAAGCCAACCTCCCACCCTTCCTGAGCTTCCATTTACCCATAAGCTACCTGTGCACCTGTCCAATAGAGGTCTTATTTTTCGGAGTGAAAGGCATTTTTGAATAGAACTGGAGACAGAAAGCTGTGGAAAAGACCATAACCACAATTAAAACATGGAGGTTAAACAGACCTTGTGATAGTTTGTGACACTTTTGATTATAATGGAAGTTTCTTTTTAAAAGGATCTGAAATGCCCTTTTATTCAGAGAATAGTGACACATTTTTATCCGGCACTGTTAGAAACCAAATCTTTTAATTCAGGGAAGAGGGTGTCAAGGTTGGAATAATGAGCGTTTAATCAATTTTGTTGGTTAAGATTCTATCGGCTGTCTGCAGCTATCATAAAAATACCATTAGCGACAAATCTTATTCGAAGTAAAGCTGCAATTATTACCAGCCTCTTTAATGTTTATTGGCTTTTAGACCCCAGAGCTCGTAAACTAACAAAGCGGTTGGAAGACACATAAACTCTAAAACTTTGAGGAGATATCACAGCAACTGCAGATTTGTAAATGGTATTGACATTTCAATATCCCGGCTAAGGCTGATGGAGGGTCGTTTTGTTGCATTTTGGAGGAATCAAAAGAAACACAGGCACGTTAGAGACCTGGGGACTGACAGAAGCAATAAGCTGGGGCCTGGATATTCTCCTCGACGTTCCAGCTTAGCGATTTCCATTGACGTTAGGGCACCGATATGATTATTAAGAGTCAAGGCCCACTGATATCTGCAGCAGGTGAGCAATGTGTTTAATTTCACAGACCTTGTAGACTCGCTGAGCTCATTATTGGCCTCTCAATTCACTCAGTGCACTTCCTATGGTGGCATATTGATCTGGGCAATATGGTTGAAAGCAGTGTCTTACAAAAGACCTCTCACCCGGCTCCTCTCACACGCAGTCCGCAGTATCAAGTCCATCTCTCCCCAGCTCTCTTTTGAGGAGGAAAGAAGGAAGTAACTAAGAATAACTGATGAAAAATGGAACTGACGCTGCTCTGAAAACATTGATTCAGGTCTCCTTTAGTTCAGCTCTAAATCTGAGGGAGCTGGAACATGCACAGGCATGCGGTGCCGCTTTGTGACTCAGAACAAAGAAGTGGCAAGAATTTGGTTTGAAAAGATACGAGGTGACACACAGCTTTTGTGCGCGCACACACACATACAGGCGCAGACACACACGTGGGGAGCTGTGAAAAAGGGGACAGAATATACACGTATTTCCAAGCCCCCTCAGCAGAAGTAGGTTAGGCGGAAGAGAGAGGAGAGGAGACACAGGCTGGATTGGGGGGGAACTGCAGTCGAGAATAAAGGATCAGATTATGTAAGTCGTGCTAATGCTCACTCTCTTGCTGAAAAAGCGTCCTGAAAAAAGGCAGGAGTTCTTAGAGCATCCAACCTGAACACGCAAGACAAACTGCATCCTCCTTCCAACAGCCTCAGTGGGGATATTACAGACAGGATAAATTATGACCCCTGGAATAAAATAATATTACACCCGCTGCCTCTGAGGCCAATTGAAACCACTCAGTGCTTCAGGATTTACTACCGAAACCAAGTAGAAAAGCTAAAAGACAGTGGTTGAGCTGATCAATACTAAATGCACTGACTGTGACCTTGTAAAATCCGTCCACACAGGCAACGGTGTGCCTGTTGTCTCAGGTGTGTTTGGTTAGAGATCTAAGATGCTGATGATCAGGTTATCCTAAGATGAAGTCGATATGCTCACCTATTGATCTGGCATAATAAGAGAGGTTTCTTTATCTAGCGCGCTGGCAATAGACAGTTGTGAAAGCGGTATGCTTGCCTTCACATGTGTGCTTCACACAGACTGGAAATTTTTCTCCTTGTCCTCACAACACCCAGTCCTCTGTGTATAAAGGCACTAACTACTCACTGATGCAGAGGAAACTTTAATCTCTGAGTCCATGCAGCAGACAGAAACACGCACAAGATTTTCCACACATTCATTTATTGGTGGCATAGCAAGATTAAAATATCTGCCACAACATATTGATTTAATATTTTTGAAGATAGATCATCATTAGAAGTGCTATTGAAATATATATATATATATATATATATATATATATATATATATATATTATATATATAGTGTTTGGGTTTTCAATATACCACGCTCCTGGAGCACAGAGTGTACTTCGGGCACAGATGGAGCATGGGAACACTAGGGGCATTGGAACTAAACTGAAACTATAATGTTCATTGCGCTAAAAGATTGCTTTCACTAGCCTCTGCAGCAGCTGCTCCCCACATCCATCAATTTGATCTGATCAGTTCTGACCTCATCGACTGATCCTCATCCCACTACTTAAACTCCACAAACTTTTCTGATAAAAGAAAACTCATGAAGAGTTCCACCTGCACTGCTTCAAGGACCCACAAAAACTTAATTTAGAGAGAGAGAAAAAGTGGAATGCCTATAAAAAATTTCTTGCATAAACGCTTTTGTATCTCCCCTCGTCTGACTATAGTTTAGTTCATGCCTTACTATCACTAGCGCACTGTTGTTATTTCACAAATCCTTTTGCAGCCAGCCACCCCAATCTATAAGACTCTATAGAAAGAACATCATGCGTATAATTATTAAATGTACTGGCCCCAGTCATTGTATTTACAGGAAAGTGTAATGATGTGTTTAAGTATGTATGGAAGGGAAGCATGATATGACAGGTTAATCAACATGGCATTACCATCATGTTGGGTCAGTATTCTGTCCTTGCCAGGAGCTATGAAAAGTGAATAAATTAATTTTCCTTTTTATTTTTTTATTTATTTATTTTTTTAACATCTCTAATGCAGCATGTTTTTATCATAATGCTCATGTTTTTTGTGTTGTGTATTTGCACATGCTTAGGCCTTGTGTTTATCACTGTGTGTGTGTTTGTGTGTGTGTGTGTGCGAGTGTGTGCGTGAGTGCAACTATGAGATAAGATGAAACTTTTACGATTCCCATGGGAAATTGGGTCACTGCGAGCGAGAATGTAAACAGCAAAGAAAGTAGAACATAAATAATGACACAGGAAATAACATATGCAACCTACAATTTCATCCAACAAATTGTGTGTGCATGTTTGCCTCGATAAATGGGTAACAACAAACTGCAATAGGAGGCGTACCAGCGCTGGATAAATCTCTGCCCTTCAGCAAGGTTTACAAACTGCATCTTTTTCATTAAAAACATAAGCAGGCTACAATAAAGGGAGCTAGTAAAACAAAGTTCCAACTTAAAAGGATCACACAAATAAAGGATTATAAATCTTTATAAGCGCATTCGCACCAATTCTCACAGATTGACGATTATTACAAACAATAAAAACAACTTCTTCTCAGTGATACGTTTACACCACAGAGCCACCTGTGAACGTTAAAGCCAGACACCACTGGGGTAATCATCTCAGCCATATGGCTGAGTGAACTACAGCCAGGACACACTGTGCCCATCCACCAGCACTAAAGCAGCTATAACGCAGCAGTAATGAGTTATTCCATAATGATGCTGTACACTCTAAGCATGTAAACGGTAACCCAGCTCTCCCACTGAGAACCTACAGTAGGAGGAGTAAGTGTCAAACATGCGAGGTGCCAATGGGAAGAGTAAATAACTAAGGGCTCAAGAGTAAATCAGTAAATTATGTTTCCAGACTTAAAAAAGCAGACCTGATGGTTTTCTTGTCCTCTTCTTTATCCTCCAATAAACCTCCGATTGCCCATCTCTCCCTCTCACCCCATTTTGAGGACTTACACTTAAACCTTCAATGCTGTCTGTCACTGTTTTTTGTAAATATGCTGTATGTTTGAAAAAAAAATTGGAAACATAAAAAATCAACTCAATATTGGAAAGTTGTGGCTGTGATCCTTTGTAGCCCTGTAGGCCCTATGACATTACCTAAAATACACGTATGACTATGTCTACATTTTAAAATTAGATGTAAATACAAAGTAAATACATAAGATCATTTGGATTATATTCACAGGCATCCCTTTAACCCACTCAATTGTGGGGTAATTATATTAAATCATTGAAAATATTGCAAAATTTAGTGTAGTGTTAGATAACAAAACATACATTGAATCTTGAATATGTTCCTAAAGAGCTGTTAAAATTCTAATAATTAAAAAGTGAATATTTTCTTACTGAAATGTTAAACCTTTATTACTCCCCCGCATGACTAAACACTCTTTCTGATGACAAAATGTGCATAAATCATTACACACAATAAAAAATAAATATATTTTTTTTTTTTAAATCTATCGGAAAGAACAAATCTGGGAGGAAAAAAAATAAAGAATCTGTAAAAAAAAAAAAAGAATTTCACAGGCCCTAACTCTGGGTCTGCAGCTCACTACAGTTCTCTGTGGCCTATGCAAAAGATCTGAGTGTTATCTGGTTTGGACATGTGGGATTAATCCACAACCTCAGTAGTTTGCAGTCCTGTGCATACCCTCTGCTATTGAACAGGACTGTCAGTCTGCTCTCTTCCTTCTTTGAATATGAAAGCATTCGATCATATATCATTCATCACACTCCACCTGCTATTTCATGTATTTCTTTTTCCGTCTCCTTAAATAAACCCCCTCCCCCTGTATTCTGTCATGTTCCTGTCAGGCCTGTGTTTACCTTCTAAAGCGCCCAGCAACCATGGGTAAGCCCCAACAACAATAGCAGAAGAAAGACAAGGAGCCAAGTGGGGCAGTGAACAGAAACAAGCTCTCCCTTTCATTCGCGACCATTACCAAGAGAGTAGAGTAGGAAATATGGGAGGGGAGGGGGAGAGAATGATAGAGGTGGGAGCAGACGGAGAGGAAGCAAGTGAGACTAAAGCGCTTGGTAAGAGCCTAAGCGTGGCGAGGGGACACAAAAAGGCCCCCTGCTTCACAGGCAGGATTTGATGAACGCAGAACTATGTTGATGGCCTCCCAGACGGCAAGGCGGCCACGTGTGAAGAATGGGGCAAGGTCAGGAAGACTTGAAACAGGCTGTCACACACTGAGAACCGCAACAACAGCAACAATAACCCGGCTTGAAGGATAAGCACTGATGACAGCGGCAGTGTGGGGAAGAAGAGAAAGAAGTACTATGGAGAGGGTGCAAGTACAAGTGTATGGGGAGCTGTGGGTGCCAGAACAGAGCATTACTGCAAATTGGGCCATGAACATGGCAAAGGGGGCTGTCTACTGGATGAAAAGGGCTATGTGTATGTCTGACCAAGTGTGCATCTCCACGCATTCATTCTGCACAAAATGGTACGCTGCTACTGTATATGAATGTGTGTGTGTGTGTGTGTGTAGAACATTATGCAACCAGGTGCGGGGACTTGGACGTGCGCCTGGGAGCGTTTGCATGCGTTCAAAAAACATGCCCGGGTATTGAGGCACACAATGTGGAGCATTGTGGCGAGGAATGCGGGAGATAATGGAGAAAGCCAGAGCCGTGTTGGGAGCTGCAAGGTAAGAGGAACCGAGCGGGGAGAGAACATTCAATTCAATTTCGAAACGGCGCCGGCTCAGAGTACAAACACAAAGGCTTCATTACAGGCAGATCCCTGTTGAAGGCTGGAGCTAATTCACCGTCTTCAAGCACGAGGAGAGAGAACAGCAGGGGAGGGAACGGGGGGGAGGGGGGCGGAGGGAGCCGTGAGGAGACTGGTGAGGAAAAGAGGTGAGGTGACATCAGGAGGGGGAAAGAAGGGGGAAGACCCAGCAGCAGTTAGTCTGCTTGGAAGGAGAGAGAGAGTTCAATACCAACGGCGCCACTAAGAGCATACTAATGCCCTGTATGGTGCAAGGGGCAGGAGAGTAATGACTTCCATTACGACGTCCACACACGTGAAAACCGTGTAAATAAACTGGATATAAACATGGTGCAAACAGAGGCGTGTTATTGCAATCATAAATCTGGTTACACATTAAGTGATCGGCTGCCCGCTGCATGGGTGGGGCTAAAAATAGGCTTGTTTGTTGATAAACCCAGAATGAGGCTGTGAGATACGGCGTTTACATCTGCTACCTAATAGTTACATTCATCCCCTCATGTGACCAGCCTGTTTTTGCTTTGTGTGAGCACACATGAGGACATAAAGGGGTGGAAAATCTATTGAAGAAACCTTGCTGTGTAAGCCATAACAAATTTTACCTTTATATGAAACTTACTGTTAGTTGCATATGTTTACATTCTGTTGTGAAAGAGTTGCTGATTCACCCTTTCAGTAAGATCGCATATATATATACAGTTCGATTTATGTTTGCAAAACACTCTCAGGATTTATAGTTCGATTATTTAAACTCCTCAAACTCCAAACTGCTGCTGAGGAATAAGAAGAACTCAGGACAGACATATTCTAATGCACTGGGTTCACGGTCCCACAAAAAAAATCCAAACTTAATGTGCTAGTCTTGCACTGGAAAGGTATTTTAGTACCATGCCACTAAAAACAGTACAATATCCCATTTGATCAATATCGGCACTTTAAGGATAAAAGTATTTTGATAAGAGCTGTATTTCCTATGAGTTGCTTTAAAGTCTGACAGTGGCCTACTGCACATATACACACACTGTGCGTCTGTAAAGCAGCGCTCCTTTCCCACTCCCTGCAGGCACAGCGAGAGGCCGTCTCAAGCCTCAAGATACAAAAAATCCTGTTCGTAAAAATGTGTTAAACCTGCACAGACTGACAAAGCTAACATGTCAAATATACCAAAGCTTCTTGCTGACAGACATGCTGACACGTGCAAACAGTGACACATTACTACATGTGAAAGATAACATGAATAGTGCCCATGCGGTCAGGTACTGTATAAGTCAAACAAGTGTGACTTATTTTGTGACAAATGGACTTTTTTCACTGTCAGAGTTTGACAAGGCAATTAAGGGCGATAACGGGCCGTTTGGCTGATTGGCTCATTTCAACTAATTCATCATAGCTGCAAACATCTCTGTATGCAAACACATTGTTCACACTGGTTAAGTGTGAACAATGCAAGCTGCTGAACAAATTGCAAGCTGCTAAAAATCAGGCATTGAGTATGCAGATCAGCAGCACCAGCTATAAATGATCAATTAAAACTCAATCAGTACTGGTATTAGTGATCATGACGTGTACATTTTTGTCAATGATTATTTCTATCACAAGAAATAATGCTCAGTAGAGCTCAGACCTTTACAAAGTAGGTGTCCCGAGTCTTATCAAATGTTTAACAAGTGATATATGGCTGCAAATATAAAGCAAACTCAAAGAAATCTCTCAAGTATAGGGACATCAAATTACTGCATACAATCTAAAAGCTTCTGTAACACGATGACCTTGATCTAATCATTTACAATAATCAAATTACTTATGTTATAAATTGACTAATTCAGTCAAAACACATGAAAACACCTGACAGCACATAAACTACAATTGCACTGAGTGTGAAAATTGTAAACATAAATGACATTAATTATAAGTCTGGCACTTTGTGGTGGTGAAGCTCAAACAAAGCATTTGTACTCATACTGAACGCAAATGACTCAATATACCTCCTTGGTGGAAGTCTATGATCCACTGACATTTTCTAGTTTTCTATTTAGCCAAAATATTTCCTGATGATTTAAGTTTTTGCCATTGTATCATTTCAGTTTTGAGATATTTAATTTTGTTACTGTGACAACACAAGAGTGTGAAGATGCTTTTCCTATCATTTGCCCAGTTGCCAGGTAATCGGGTAGAACTAGCTAAAATGAATGCAGTCGATACAAAAACCCTGAAGTAAATTCTACCTTCATTAAAATTTAAACATTCACTTTTGGTTGAAACAGTATTCGAGACATTTATTGCCATTTTGAAGGCTGTGGTTTGCAGCGCTGGATTATATTGTGTTAGGCTAAGAAGTGTTTCTAATATTGAGTATATCCTTACCGATATGAGTGAGATGGACAAAATATCATTAACACTTCTCATTATAATGCTGTACAATTCACCATCACTGTAACTGCAGCAGCCAAGATGAACAGAAAATTGAATCACGACAGTTTCAACAAAAATTGAACATGATGAACTTCATATGGAGGAGCTTATTGCAGGGCTGATGTATTAGATTGTTTAAAGGACCAGTGTGTAAGATTTAGGGGGATTTGTGGAGTCAAGCAGTGAAGATTGCAGATTTCAATCAGCTCAAACTTCTATTTAAAATCCCTCCAGTTTTTATGGTTCAGGAGGATTTTACCAGTAACCAAGTCAAAGTGATAATACTTCCCTACAGTACTCTTCAGTAAGTATTTTTTCAAAGCATCTGTAATTTACTTGAGTTTTTATATTTCTGTCAACTTTTACTACATTACTTTTCCCAAAAGCACTTTAGTTACTTATTACAAAGTAGGGAAGAAAGGGAGGAAGAGGGAGAAAGGACAGATGAGTGAAGGAATGGGAGGGAAGGGAAAATTGGATATTGCTTTTTTCAATTTTTCTAAATTGTAAAAAAAAAATGTAATTTTAATGTATGCTTCATTTTAAGGTGGTGTGCTTCATAATTCTCGTGGTTCTGAATGCTTGCTTTTTAAAAATTTGAATTTACTTATGCTTTTACTTTCAATACCTAAGTACATACAATATCATAAAAGTAGTTTAGATACTTAAGTACAGTAAATATAAAATAATTTATTACTTTTTCTCAAGCAATATTCTAATAAGTGACTTTTCTCTTGACTACCAAAGTCATTAGTATGGGCTGAAGGTACTTCATCCACCAGTGCCTTTCTAAGACAAATGGACCCAGTGATTAAAACTATTTAAAACACAGAATAAAGCAGTTTCACGTTACAAATCAGTGTTTCTCTGATGCTTTTTGGCTCATCGGAGATGGGCTGTTAGCCCAGCCCCTTAAATCTTTGCTTAACTTTTTCCTCTGATAGCTGAAGATCCAGACATTAAGATTTTTTACCAGGAGCTAAATTATCCCCAGAGGTCCCATCCACCCCATAACAGAAGAACCTGCACTGAAACTGGTAAAAACACAAAATAAAGCACTTTGACATTAAAAACAGCATTTTTCTGACGCTGCTCGTCACGAAGGGCCTGCTAACTATGGTGGCTGACACGAAAACACAAACATACAAGGTGATGCAATGTGCGATCTTCATAGACTAGGACCTGCTTCAAATGTAGATAATGATAATGCACCGTTTCTTATTTTCAGGTGATTATACACTAATGAAAACATAGTTTTTATAATCAATTTCTGACAATATATCTCCCTAAATCCTACACACTAGACTTTTAAGAAAAACGGACCCACTGGACTGGCAACTGAGTTGAATTCCTTCAATTAAAAATTTTCACTTTTGTCAGTGTCTCTGTGTAAGATCAGCAAAGCGGATGCATTTTGTTTCTGTATGGGATTCTCATTTTCTCAATCAACAATGCTAAATATCTGCCAAGTGTCTTATTGATGAATCCATTGATCTGCCCACACAAGAGACTGTTGTCAGCTGGAAGCCAAAGGACTTTAGTAATAGCGCTATTAGTTTCATGAATCCGCATTTCCCCGCAGTGCACAAAATGTTGCTCTGTGTTTGTGTTAGAGAGCAAATGAGAGCATCCTTTTGCTAATGGCTGAAGGTCAGTGGATGCAGGCCCCCTCCCCTGGTCCCATTCTCCCCCTCGCCTGACACAAGCTGTGAAGCCCTGAAGCACAGTTACACTGCAGAGGTGTCTGCCATTCACACACATGTACACACACATATATACAGACACACAGCAGGGCATGAGCACCAGGGGCAAGCAGGACACTGAGGTATGTGGTCCCAGGTGAAATGACTCTCCACTGGGTGTGAATCAAGCTGTTGTGGAGCTGGGTGAGCGGGGCCAGGATGCAGAGGGAGACAGAACAGAGAAAGAAAGAGAAAGAGGGAGGAAGAGAGAGAGAGAGAGGGAGAGAGGGAGAGAGAGAGATGGTGTCGGAGCAGATTAAAAATGCATGGCTTTGCTCTAGCTGGCGTAACAATGAGTGTCCTCATTCGTTGCCTGTCACCTCTGGGAGCTCATGGGACGAGGTGGAGGAGGGAGAGGCGGAGAGGAGTGGAAGCCAAAAAGAGAGGGGGGAGCAGCAGTTCACAGTAGGGAGCGATAAAGAAGAGGAGTAGAGGAGAGCTAAACTGAGATCCACAGTAGGGGATGAAAGAGTAGGAAGCGATTAACATGAGACTTTGAGAGGGGGCATCAAAGTTCAGCCTGGTTGGATGATGGTTGAGAGATAATGACCTCTATAGCTCACCTGTTCTCTAACACACCCACAGATTAATTGAGAGTAGTAACAGAGAGAGACTGGCATTCATCCAGCGCTCCTCATAAAGAACTATATGAAGTATGGTGGCCTGTATGGCCGAAGCTAAAATGAATCCTTTGAAGCCAAGCCATCAGGACATGACATTCAGCCCATGAAAAGCATCATTAAGGAACACGGCCTTTGCAAATTACCACTTGCACTCTGACAATGACTTGGCTAAACACTTTGCACTCAGGGAGAATATGCTCACGGCAGCAGAGCAAAAGCCGCCTTCTGCAAAAGCTTGCATGGTGTCGACACAATCAGCACATCACAGAGTAAAGCAACGCCGAGGAGAAAAAAAGGGGGTGACAGGTGACAACAATCATCTGGGAGCCTCTCCTCAGTGACCTTGACAAAAAGGAGGATGTCATCTGTGGCATGATGGAAAAAGCTCCCCTCCAGTGAGCAAAAACCGAGGAAAAAATAAAAGGAAGGAGGGGAGGGAGGAAGGGAAGGATAGATGGCCGATGAGTTACACACGAGTGCATCCAAACAGCTTTTTAATTGCGTGTGGAGGGGAGCCGAGGCCACAGCTGTAAATAACCTGTGTGCTGCTGAAATACTCGCCAGAGAAAGGTGAGTACGAGACATATGTATGGATGTGGCAGCGTGGACGTGTTAGGGGAGTTGCAACGACCTGGTGTGGTTGGGAGATGTTAATGATGGGAATGAGGACACACATTAGACCTCCAGAGGCGCACACTTTTGTGTCACCCAGCCACCCATCACTACTGCTGACAATGTGACATGAGTTGACATCTGCAGCGCTCAAGTCATACCACCTCTGACCAAACTGATCCCGTTTGTTCAACAATTAAAATGAACTGAGCCTCTATTCTAGTTGCAGGCTTCAAGATTCCCCAATAAAGTTAATATTTAAAAGCATGTTAAATCGTTATCAATAAATCAGCAATGCTTCATTAAATAATAACAACACAGCCAGTCAAATCTTTTTGAAGATAAAATCATTAATAGTGCATAATGCTTCCTATTTTAGCATTTTAGGAAGTTTTGGGAAAAACAGGGGGAAAAAAACAAGTGCATGCTACACAGCTGTCTATGAAATTCCACACTTTAAGTGTATTATTCGCTTAAATGGGCAAAAACGTGTTTTGCTTTATAACTGTCAAGGCTGTCAGTGTTAACGTGTTAATCATGATGCGATTAAAGTTATACATAACGCATTATTTTCTTTTTTTTCTCTTTTTTTTTTTTTTTAAATTGCATTAGCAGGCCGACATTCCTGTCTTTAAGAGACTGTACAGACGTGCATTTTAAAGCCAGAGTGATGATACTGTTATCATATGCTAGCTTTTCAGGAAGGAAGCTAAACTTTGGCAAGTAAACAGCATGGCCATTTCACAGGGATCTCATGACCTCTCACCTCAAGATATCTGAATTCCCAATCAAGACAATCAGGTACAACTTGCTTTAGCTTGTAAATAGGGACTTCGAAACTGTTTTGAAATGCAAAATATTAGAACTGTAAACATGTGATTTAAACAAAATGCAGTTAATCGTGATTAACTACTTAAATTCAGCAATAAATCACCTTTTTAAAAAATAATAGTTCAACAAATAAGAAAAAAAATCCAACATTTGCTGGTTTAAGGCTCTCAAATGTGAGACTTTTCTTTCCCTTAAACTGCCGTAAATTGGATAATTTGGGGTTTTTAACTTTTGTTCGGAAGAAAACAACACATTTGATTATGTCACCTAAGGCTCTGCGTTATTTTGACGGCATTTGTTTTCTGATGAATTTTAGACCAAATAATTAACTGAAAAATGGAGGAATGAATCTGCAGATTAATCAATGATGAAAAAATCCTTAGTTGCAGCCCAATTAGCAAGAGCTTTAATTGTTGTATTCTTACATATCTTTTAAATAATTATGTAACATAATGCTTTTACATTTTATCAATCACTACACATGTTAACATGAAAAACTTAAGATATTTTTTTTAAATAATTACATTTTTTAAAATTATGATTCATTGAAAAATTGTTACCCTACACAAGAGAGTCCAACACGCATACCAACAATAGGGATTACCAGATTCGCTTTTACTGCGGCCTTGTGGGTCTTAACCTCCAAGACTGAGCCCAAGAAGCTTCACCGAGTGCAGGGCAGACTGTGTTGTGAGTAAGAAAGCTCTTAAATCCTACATTATGCATCATATTCCTCTGGGATTGAACAAATTAAGTAATAGAGACAGAGAGAGAGAGAGGGGGTGAAGTGGGAGTTGTGTTTCTCTGTATATGTGTGTGGTCAGTAGATTAAGAGGTTAGCGTGTATCCAGAGTGGATTAGGCTTGATAGATCTGTGTAACCACAAGAAGAAAGACGAGGTCAGAGGTGTTGGAAATTGCAACACATTACACAAAGTTACATAACACACACAGACACACACACACCAGCTCACCAGTTTGGTGAGCTGAGTAAAACTTAAATCCATGAGCTCTCTGAGAGGCGATAAAATGCCACCACACTCACACTCTGTCCCTTTAATAATACATTTGATATTTTCAAACCTCACTGTCTCAAGGCTGAAAGTTAAAGTGCTTTGTGAATGACAGCATTTTTAATGTAGTAGTGCACAGATCAAGGAAATAATGTATTTAGTATTCCCTTCAACAGTCAAATTACAGATTTAATCTATCAAGAACTTGATGTTACACAGAGTTCTAATAACATAAATAAACAATCTAATAAAGATGTCTGAATTGCATTAGATGTGCAGCTTTTGCACACGTTAGGTGAACAGGTTTCACTTTTGTGACTTCGGTGTTATTCAGAAATTCATCCATTAAAAAGTTCCCGTCACTTTCACCCTACCACTCAAACAATGGCACATCAGACAAATCTGTGGCCAATATGCGAGTGAGAGAAGCCGTGAAAATGGGAATCTCACCGCTTCCACTGGCTCTAATGAGCCAAGGTGTCTTGCATAGCCAATCAAGCCTGTCTCCAGTAATGGGGTCCAATGACACCTGTAGGACACTGAGGCATTACAATGAGCCAGTGGCGGTTAAGCTAAAAGGAGCGGACAGCCGGCTCGACACGGATCAATGTCTGTTCCTTTAGCTGGGAAATGACAAATGTCATGGTCATACAGGAGCTGGAAATGAAGACCCACTTGCAGCTCTGCTTTTTAGGCAGTTTGGTGACAGAGAGGAGTTAGTAGAAAATTTTACATGGAGGAAATTATCGTATTGAGTGACAAGTTAAATGGCAAAGAGAGAAACCTATCACAGTCTCATCTACAGTTAATTTTTTCGGTTTTGTGTGCCATTTATTATCCAGGACAATCATCAGACCAGCTAATTAGCTTATCAATGTATATGGCTGTAGGTGTAGAAACCATGTAACTCTCTGAAAGACATCAATTACAGGGTACCTGCAGCTTAAGGCAAGGTAGATTGAAGACTTTTTGATGCCATTCGGGATTGAGTTTAACACTAAATTTATAAAAACCGAACTTGAAGAAGGATAATGTTATTTTTCTGAATGTTTATTGTAACATAAAACATAACTTTTGAAAGCAAAAAGATAGATTATATTTGTCAAATGTTAAAAAAAACACCCTTTTTAGAGTGGAACACATGAAAAACAATGAGCATGTATCATAAAAGTATCTATTTAGTTTACTGACAGAAGTGGGAAATGTCTGGCATTTCTGACCAGTTTTCTGGGTGATTTTGTCTTTCTCAATCCACATTTGAGATTCCATTATTTGGATTCCCATCATAAAAAGTTTTATGAAAAGGAATGTATTAAATTATTTAACAAAATAAATTGACGTTAACAATTAATTTTTAAAGTTTACAATACAACATAAAAACATAGATTCAAAAAATCTTACACATTTTGAAAACTTTTGAAAGAATCATTTAAGACAATTTAATACCATATAAGGCCTTATTTTTTGATTAATGAAATAAATGCCTTTTAGGACTTTTTACGGATCCGCAGGGGACCTGAAACTAATGTGGGCTGACTGGGTGTTTTTTTGGTAACAGCAAGAGTACAAGGCTTCTCCTCTCTTTTTTCAGTGGGCTTCATGCCCAAATTAGGCTGAACATTGCAAATAAATACTCAACAAATGAGATGTTTTCTGCCTACAGGAGGACTCCTCCTCTGAGACAAGCTTGCATAACTAACAGTGCTATCTGCCACTGGGTGGATGCTTGTATTCAAAGTGCTTAGAAGGCACTATAAAGGCGTATATTTTATGACTCCAGTGGGAATCAAATCCTTAATATGGCCCATTCAACCAAATGAGCCCTAGGACCAGACACATAAAGCACAGTCTTGGGAGAAAATAGTATCTGGGAGTTTTGTTTCAAAACAACAGACTGGTTTTATATAGAAGGTTAAATATTTTGGCTGCTACAATGTCTGTCTGGTATTTTGTTGCAAGATAACCCCTACTGTATGTGAGAATAGCCCAAAGCATGTTTGCCACAACAGAGAAATATTACCCGACTCTGTGTTGTGGCCTACTGGAAGAAAACAATTCACTTTGGAATTAGGAAGTACAAATAAAGAGTTTCTGCCAATAAAATGTCAGATCTGGGATAGTGATGCCCTGTAGCTGGAATGACCCAAAGCCTTACTGGGAAATAAAGCCAATGCAGGTTACCAACTGTGGGGGAAGAAAGACCAGAGGTAATGTGAGCGAGCTCGGCTCCCTCAGCTCTACTGTGTAGTAAAGGCGATGCAGCTTAAGGTGAGGAAGTGTTCAGCTCTCCAAAAGTTTATGTGTGTACTCCCTCCCACTCAAACTCATTGTTTCTTTTCATTCTTGTTTCTTCCTGGCACACACAATTACTCCTCACTCCCTCAGTGGATGTATAGCTGTTTGTCAAAACTGATTCTCTGAACAAGATCTTAACCTTGGAGAGAGTGAAAGCACAGAGACTGACAGAGAAATCACGCACGAAGAGGTGCTCCCAAAATCAGACTTAAAGTGTCCTTGTGAACAGCACATTTAGATTTGCAGGTTCTGAATACTTCATAGTGCTCTTGCTTCGTAATTCATGTCGACTCATTATGCAAATCAATGATATGATCTGGAGAGAAATAATCCTTGGTATATTATTAAATTATCAGCATGCAATCTGAATTTCATTATTTCTTAAGGATGCCATTAAAACTATTTACAGAAAGCACGACCTCACTGCATATTAACTTAAATATAATATTAATTTTGCAGTACATCCTTACTCTGTAGTACTTCAGATTTAACTAACTGCAGCATACAAAATATGCTGTAAAGTCTACTTAGGATACTGTGGGATTCTTTAACAAACATT
Source organism: Plectropomus leopardus (assembly GCF_008729295.1). Classification (NCBI taxonomy): domain Eukaryota; kingdom Metazoa; phylum Chordata; class Actinopteri; order Perciformes; family Serranidae; genus Plectropomus; species Plectropomus leopardus. The sequence continues at coordinate 4,660,169 of NC_056485.1, read as the reverse complement.
TTTGGAATAAAATTTTCACTGCTGTTTGAATGGTGAAAGTATGCATAGCTAAGTTAAGGTAATGATAATACAGTACCACTTACTATATACAATTGAAGAGAAACATTTTGGTAGCAGTTATAGAAGAAAAGGAAACTGCTAATTATTTTATTGGCTGTTTGTGCGAGTCTGGTGTCATATCAGAGAGAAATGGCTAATTAAGTCATGTCAAACATTTTTCCAAAACTTCAGAGAGGGTACAACAGAAGTGAAAGATGAGTGATTTTCATATAAAACTGTCCCCAAAGGTGTTTGCTTTGCTCAGGGCCAATACACACAGAACCTCCCTCCTACAAAATCCTAAGCGCCTTCCAGGTGCTCAGTCTGCTTTACAGCAGATGGGTACTCCTCGCCGAAATCAACACAAAATCCTGCTTCCTTTTTAATGAGTTCATGGTTTGCATTTGAATGCAGCACTGATGAAAAGCATCTTGCCTTGAAAAAGGTAAGAGACACAATGGGTGTGACTTTACACAGAAATAAATGTGTCAATAACAATGCTTTTTCAACCTTGCACATAATTTCAGTTGATACTGACTTTTTGCAGTGACAGCAGCTGCAGCCCAGTATGGTAATTTAGAAGAAATTATTAGCAGGGATGACAGTTTTTGTTTTTTTGTTTTTTTTGCTTTTGATAACACCTATTAACTGAAGACAAATGATTTCATTTTGTAAGAGAACAAAAAAAAAAAAAAGTCAAAATGACATGAAACAAGATGCCCGGATCAGGTAGGAGCTTGCTAGTGCCACCGCTCATTCAGCGATTATGAGTGTACTCATCACTAGAGCAGCATTTTTACAGAACCATGATGGCCCCCTCTGGTTTCACTCCGGGTCCTCACAGTTGGTAGGCGGTGTTATTTGAGCTGTAAACTCAACTAGCACGTTAAAGATGTTAGCACCACTAGGTGTACTGACAACAACAGTGCCAACAGAACTAACTGATGCTGAAGGGGGTTTGCAATACAATAATGAAAATTGAGCCATTTTCTCAACAGGGCAACCTTGGCAGCACCACAAGCTAGTGGTGCACCACGAGGGTCTGGTGGTAAATGCATTATTAAGTGAAAAGTAGCATAATTCATCCTTTGAGACCTAAGCAAATTGGTTGGATTTCTTTTAAAGCCGTAGGGGGAAAGTCAATGAGCAATTATGCAAGGAAAGTCACACAAATTTGCCAAGGGATGACGAAGACCTAAAAATTAGTCTAGAAAAAAGGGGGAAAACTAAAAAAAAGGGTTAAAATGTCCAGAAAAGTATATACATAAATATTATACTTATACTATTAAAATTATGCGATAGAATTACAAAAAATCTTAACTTTAACTTATTCTCTATCTTAAGCAGTTTTTTTCCCCTGGGTAATTGTTATGTCCTTTTTTGTTATTTTATTTTCTTCTTTGCACTTTCAGGTAATTTTTTTGTGATTTTTTACAAATGTCTTGCTATATTTTGGGCTATGTCTTGTTAAGTTGCTCATTGCCTTCTTCCCATGTTTTTTCAAGATATCAAGTCAATTTGGTCATGTTTCAAAGGGTTAGCCCAACGATGGACCTTCATAACCACTCAAAAATACTCTTAGCAGTTAACCAATTAATAGTTAATACTTAACATCCCTGATAATGCCAATATTACATAGTCTTTTGGGTTTAGTACAAAAATTTACAACACACTAGCCAGATTATGAAATTTAAAATTTGCTCATTTTGGCATGCATAGTGCATACTGACCACACTGAAAACTACAGTTGATGTGAAATAAAAGTAAGTCTCAACTTAGAAGACGAAGACATGGAGGGCAGGTAGGAAGCTGAGGGACTAAAGGAGAAAAAGAAGGGAGGCGAGAGGCCTGGGGCGCAAAGAGGAGCTAAGGCGGGAAAAGGAGATGTGGATGATTAACGATGCCAGCTCCAACCGGGTGAAAAAATACATGCGTTGTCCAGTTTGCATTGCCGAGGAGACCCAGAGGCAGAAATATACGCCGCTGATATTGACCCCGTGGCGAGGGTCAGAGCTGACAGCAAAGCAGCAGTCCTCAGGGGCCCTCTTTCTCAGCCGTCATCACTATCGTCTTCTCTGCTGCAGCGTAACTCGCAGCAGATGACCTTTCAAGAACAGCGGTCAGTCTTACCAGACTAACTTCCATCTGTCTTTGATAGATCTCCGCTTTCATTAACAAACAGTACAACCAGTATTCCTTTGAAATGGGATGATCAAAGATGATATGAGGCTAGACATCACATTTCTGCGTAATTACCGTTTGACTTCTTAGTCTTTGCATGTTTGGTTAGTCAGAAGCACTGCGAATAAATCATTAGTGAAGAAGGGAAACAATCTCATGGAAGCTGCAGCTTCCTCGGGAATGAGGGGTGAGGGAGTTACTCAATCGATTGATCACTGCCTTTGAAGCTGATGGACTCGATTAATTATTTAACAGGATCTTTTAACGAGGTAAAGTGCCTTGACTGGAGGCCACAAAGCTGGGCCATAAAGCTATGTATAGCCTGTCTGCCCAGAAGAATAATGCATGCTAAAATTAACAATGTGCATTTTTCAGTACACAGAGCAGATTCTTTGGGCAGCAGGGTCAGTGCTTGTACCTGCAAATGTTTCATTAACCTTTGACCTCTGGCTGTGCCCTTTAAACAGCAGAGACATTACCCAAGGACAATACTGATCCACACTGAAGGGAAAGCACGTCAGTCTGTCACACAAGAGGCCTCATGCAGCAGCATTTACCGAAGTTGTTCCTATATTTTCTCAGTGCTGCACGTCACTTGATCATAATTCACCTGTGAGCACAGGTAACGCCCCCTCAACACTATATAAGGGCAGGTTTTGTGCCGTGTGCAAAGACATAACACCAAAAACGTTGTAAGAAGAAGAACTTTTGCAGTAGCGAAACTGACGTGTTTTATCAGTTTAAATAAAGTAAGTGTAAGTAATGGTGTTACTGAAAAATAAAAAAAATAAGCAATGACAAAACATGTGCCATGTTAACAACAGTTAGTATTGAGATTTTTAACTTAAGTAAAAGTACTAATACCTTACTGTAAAAATGCTGCCAATTATTCATCTAATTAATCAACTAATTATTTCAGCTGCATTGGTATATCTTCATTTTGCTTGTTTGCAAAAAATCTTAATTTTTTTAATAAGTAGCTAACTAACGATAGTGGAGTAAAAAGTACAATATTTCCCTCTGAAATGTTGTAGAGTAGAAGTGGAAAGTGGCATTGGATTGAAGGTATTCAAGTAACATAAAAGTTCCTCAGATTTGCACTTAAGTACAGTACTTAAGTAAATGTATTTGATTAAGTTCCAGCATTGGGGACCCACAATTACTGCAATACAGTAATTGGACCAATAGACTAAGTATATTATATTTTTTAGCTCGAAAATTTAATAATTTAATTATTATAATCACACAAATTATCCAAATTTGATTCTATGATAGTCATGCATTTTTTTAAAGTTCCCCAAATGTAAAACTTATTTTTGCATGTACTGTTCAACAATTTGTTGCCTGTGAAAACTCATCTTGGTACGAGTGCTCTCAACTGTAAATTTTTTTACTAGACAAGAGCAAAAGTTAGAAAATGTTGATTAATCTGAAAAAAACAACGGGTACTAACAATATATAAAAAAAACATTATTATGAACAAAAATAGGAGAAAATTTGTTCATGTACCCTTTCTGGATTGAGGCCCAATGTGAGTATGTTGCACCTTTTTTATCTTCACACCATACAATTGTAGCCACGTGGTATGTCGAGTGAATGAATGTTCACCTACGTGAAGTCTGAGAGGGGGGAAAGGGTGTAGCTACACAAATCTTTCTATTCACAGCCTTGTATACATGATTGTTTCTTTAGGAGGGGTGAGTGGGCAATAATCAGGGAGTGAACAAGTGCAGCATTAATCCTACGGCCTCAAGTCAATAACAGTTGGCATGGCTCTGTGTGTCCCTTGCTTCCCCAACTGGATTACGCACACATGCACTCTGACGTCCCTGACTAACAATAGCACAATATTCAATAATCCTTTTCTCCATTGCTCTGCCTGACTTCTTTCACTCTCTGCTGCTTTCCCTTTCTTCTGCAATCTCGCAGTTCCTCATATCTATTCCATTTTCTGGTCATATCTAAGACGCATGGGTGGAGGCCATTCCAGAAAATGGACGCCAGACAAAGCAGAAGGAGCAGAAGTGAAGAAGCAATGTAATTGCCCAACAACAAAAGGGGTTTGTGTTTGGCTCTAATGGCACGGGGGCTTCTAAAGAACATAATTAAGGCATTTTCACCTCGTTTTCGGCACTTAATTGCGAGTGACTGGCACAATACCTGACTGCACAAAAGATTTGTGGAGGAGGCTGTAGTTTTCTCTAACCACCGTGTGTAGCAGACATCTGGGCTGTGGTTTAATAATTTTTGAAAAAGTGTTACTGTTGATGTTTTTTTTACACACTTACCCAATTACAAATATGTATGCTACATTTATTCCTTTGACCTAAAAGGCATTGCTGGAAAAGCTATCAGCTATGTAACAAGCTCTCCATCGAATAGAAAAAGGTAAGTCCTCTCTTGTACACATTCTGGACAACTTTAACAAAAATACTTTGGGTAGCCGAGCACTGAGGATGCCATGTCAATACAACTATGAAATGTTAGTCCCCATCAATAAATACACACATACACACTAGGGTTGTGCCGCTGTTAACATTTTCAAACTAGTTTGATATGACAAAAAATAAGTGTCTTACTATTTCATAACATCAACTAACACTGGAGCTCTCTGTTCATGCTGACTTCATCAAATATGCACCTCTGTCACTTAATGTAAACAAATCACGAAGCTATCAGCTGTGTGGTTGAGATCAGACCACAGAAGTAAACGTTTAAAACATGGGTGAGAATCCTACTTGCTATCTTTGTAACCTTACTTTTTAAATCGGAAAACACGTTTTATATTGTTGTATTAACTGGAAATGACTTCAATTTAGCCAACAGCAAGTAACATTAACTTTTTTTTTAGCGACGGTCAGAAACATTCAGCTTCCCGGCGATCTCCCTCCAGCCAACTGACACTGTGTTTAGGTTTTTGTAGTAAAAAAAGGAGGTTTTCTTTACTTTGTGGGGTGATGAGAGGAGACATCGCGAATGCACCTTTTGCCACTCTAGTCCCTCCCCCCTCTGCTGAAAATTGATCTCTCTCATGTTGCCGACACTAGCCACTTCGGCTAGACAGTAAATTTCACATACAACCTGTGTGACACTAGTTTCTCCAATAGTAAGTTCACAAGCATTTTAATATATATTAATCACACTGTCATATTGTTTATTTCCAATGCAATTTGATTTGAATTTAGCCCTGTGATTTAGACTGCTTTTAAAATTGCAAAAATGTGCCATATAATGGCAAATGCAGGTTTACCCAGTTTGCATAAATCAAACTGTTTCGTACACCAGACTGGACCAGCAAAACCGCAAATCAACCCATCTCTAATACTCACTTCAGTGTGGTTTCCTCTGTCAATGTGGTATTCAAGACTCAAGCAGAGATAAGTTTGTAGATACTGATCTTAAGTTTCAATTCCATATCTTGTCCATCCAGCTGCCACCTTTACCTGAATGCAAAAGCACACATACACACCCCTTTGCTGAGAACTCACTGTCATCCTTAAATCTCAACCCCTTAGATAAATCCTCCACCTTCCAATACCCTTTCTAAGAAGCTAATTAATACAGCAATGTAATGAGAGCACTGGAGGATTTACTCTACACCAAATCCGCCTCAATAACAATGAGGCAGAGACATTGTATGTAGGGACTGTCAAGGAATATCAATGAAAGGGCAGAGGTCCCTTCTGTGTTGAACGGTAGTTGTATTTTCCAGCTGCTGAAAATCTCCCAACTAAGCAATTTCTCACAATATGAGATCGCAGAACAAAAGAGAAATAAACAAGATTTAGCAGATATTCGAAATCACTCTTTCCATTCCTAACAAATCAGAGGCTTGTTCTATGCTGAACAGTGTCACTTTGAAAACAGCAGGATGCAGGCTGCAGTCAGCATGTGGCATGCCGACTCTCCACCCTAGAAAACCCAGTACAGCCACTGTGGAGAAAGACTGACCTTGACAAGGTCCACACAACAGAAGAGCTTGCTTCACCAACTTCAGTTTCACATGAGAACAACAAAGCCACTCTTGATTCATTCTGAGAAGCAACAGATTGGAAAGATACAGCACTGTGGAGTTTTAGCAAATGAAAATTACAATTAATGTAATACATACATGTAAAGGTTCCTTCTTCTTGCGGCAAGTTAGATTTAAGCCCTTTTGAGACACTTAAGATACCATTTGGATATTAATTTAAGACCAATTTTACAATGACCATAAACAATTATTTAGGTTTTGTGGTTTTTTTAAATAGATGTTGCCAATTATTTTGAGATTTTTCAATGCAACATCAGAAAGAAGGGATTCATAAAATCTTATTTGCAGTGTCTTACCATCTTTAAGATTTTTTGCAACTGCAACCCTGTAGCCGATTGTGTCCACTCTAGACATTGCTTGTTGAGAGGCACGTTGCACAGCACAGATCAGGTTCTCCTGCTAACAGACACTGTATTATGTATTATTACTGTATTATGTATTATGAATTATGAAGGTGAATGTATTTTTAACTAAAACACATCTACAATTCTTTGATCCATGTCATTCATAATTTGACTTTCAACCATATTAAATTTGTCTATAGGCTACAGCACAACAAAGTAGAAAATAACTATAAAAAAAACCAAAACATTTATCCTACTTACTTTTTTTCAAGGCACAAATATCAAGAACAAATGAACAAATAAACAAAAACTGCACATCTACAGAATCAGGAAGGCATTACGTTCTGCTTCTGAAGCACTCTCTATAATGTAATGCCGAAACAAGTGAAGTTGCGCCTGGTGGAATTCTCCAGGCTCCTTCACAGTCGAGATGCAGTGAAGATAACCAAAATGCCTTGCAGAGATTGTACTAAAAATAATCACTGGTTGCAGCCCTAATTGCAACAATTAGCAATTAGCTCCATGTCCAACACTCAACATCTGATTTTTAAATGTCACAAGACCATAGAACCAGCACTGCAGATCAATGTGGTCAGAGCAGAAATCGTCAAACGCATACTTCCAACATCATTTACTTCCCTCTCACCCTGTGCTTTAGCAAACACGTTGCCTCCACAACACTCAGTTCAGATAATTGAACAGGGGACAGCGAGCAGGTTGAAAGAAAAGATTATATATAATGAGGGAAGAGTCTGTCTGCACAATTACAGCTTTAATTAAAGCCAGGGAGGATGCCGGAGGCAGCAAGGCTGCTGGCCAATAAATGTAAAGGTTATCTTCCTGACGGACAAGCAGGAACGTAAAATAATCACAGCTTTGGACAATTGTGACAAGCATATAGCTGCTGTGGCCAGTACGTGTCTGTACATGATCAGATGTCATGTTAAAAAACCCTCTATGACACAGCTGGTGAAGTTACGATGATGAGTTGTTAGGAGTGTTGGGATTTGTATGAGTGTCCTTTCCAAATACCCAATCCTCCGAATGTTCAAAGGTCGCCTCAATATTGCAGAATATTAACTTACTTTAATCGTCAACATAGCTCAAGATATTGACCTTGGCGTCCAAAGTAAACCTATTGTCAGACATCTCTAGCCAAATGAAGACTGTAATTTGCTCCACATAGCATTTAACCCTTTGAAACCTCAGCAGGGGAGAAGACAATGAGCAGCTTAACAAGACATGGCACAAAAATTGGAGAAAAGAAATTAGTAAAAAGTTGCAAGAAAAAACACTCAAAACACACATTTCTTGCAATTTGTGGGACATTTCTTGATAAATTGCTCACTGCTTTTTCCCCCGAGGAAATCAAACCAATTCGCTCAGGTTCTAAAGGGTTAAACAGCTCTTTAAAGGCATCTAAACACAGCTCAAGAAAACTGATCAACTGTCAATCTAGATTTCAAAGGGTTCAATAAAGCCTATTAACCGGTTTGCAAACCGATAAGTGGCAAGATGGGAAACAGCTTGTTTTATACACTTGTGCAGAAATGATCACTATCATTTCCAGTATTTCAGACTGAACACGCTCACTTTGACTATTTGCTCCTTCAAATTGGACCCATCATAACAAGCATAACTTCAAAAGGAATCCCATCAGCCCTAGTAATATGTCTGTGGTAAATATCTGAAAATATTTAATGATGACATTCCTGCTCTAACTTGGATAGATAAAAGCTTTATCAGCGATGTACTGTAGAAGTCTTTCATTTCACACACCGCTCCCACTTTCTCTTTAGTTGTATTTTTTACTTATTTTGCACCAAGGTTGAATTACTTACGTAATGTTTTTGCAAAAAATCTGAACATACTGCCCGACTTTCAGGCAGTTTATAATGTAAGACCAGAGACACCTGGTCCATTTCTTTTTCAATTATTTCAGCAATTGTGTTAATATTTTTGTAGGTGCAATATTTGATTTAGAAATAACAAAAATTGTCAAATTCACATAAAGTGTATGCATACTGGAATGTTCAGATTCATTTCATAATTTAGATGCTATATTTGATGATATTTATAATTTATAACCTAGCAAAAACTAAATATAAACTAATATCTTTGTTAAGCTCATAATACTCAAGGATGTTGATTTAACTCTTCTGTCACTTCTGAGCTCAACCAAACATCATCAGTACAGCCTCAAAACTGGGTTGAATTAAAACCTCTCAGGCACAATGTCAAAAACAAAAGATAAGTGACTTAGCGAAAGGCTGCTGTGTTGGGTAACACAATGAAAGATCCAGGAATTGACCGTTCTGTGGGTTTATGCAAAAATCTAGTGGGCTGCTTTAGCCATAGTGGGAGGCAGCGGTGGGAGCTTGCCAAGACCTCAAAGGAGCTCAAGCCACCGGAACACAAGCTTAAAACTGAGTGCCCAAGCAAGATGTGGATCAAAACCATGGATCAAGCCATGGTGCTGAAAACTGAACAGTAAACTGCTAATTCATGTTCTCTCCTCTGATCTAAAGACTCGACACTTCAGTGCTACATGGCACGATATTGACATCCTGGAGGAAATCAACAAGACACTCAGCGCACCGACTGATCTCACTGATGCCCTCTCAGGAGAGCGGTATGTTAAAATCTTTCCTGTGAAGACAATCCTCTGAAGCCTGTTCTCCACTTCTTCCAAACATTAATCATGGTTGCAAAGGAAGATGACTTAGATCTCCAATGATACAGCAAAACTTAAGGCAATTAGCTCCTAAAAAGGACTACTTTCAAGTTTTGTTTTTTGGTTCAATTTGGTATTCAGTGGCATTTTGAGAAGTAGCCTATATACCAAACTCTCTGTCAGTCACGTATACTTTGCTAAAATGGGCCCACACTTCAAAGCCTCTCAACTAGGGATGTCAGTGGTTAACCATTAATCAATTAACCGCTGAGTATATATTAGACTGGTTACACATGTTGGTCTACAGGTTAATTTTGTTACACTTTCGTGCACTGTGCACCAACCAGGTCTGGTAGGAATCATTGTGATGTTGGTTGATGTAGTTAAGTGAAATACGATCAGACGTAAACACGTATCTGCGTATCAAGCGTCTGTACTGCTGGAGTTGAGATGGAGTCCTTCCGCAACGCAGCGGAGCCAGTGGAAATTCACACATAGACTACAGTGTAATCTATTTGCTCCATCTGCCGTGACAGATCGGAGCGAGACCGCACAGGGATCAGGTGGAAATTAGGGGTAACTGTCTGTCATCAAAGCCAACAGAAGATAAAATATATAAGGCAGAACAATCACAACACAAAACATTAAAATTTCACTTCCTCTAAATGAATATCACTTTATAATGTAGCGCTATGCTAACTGAGACAATGGAGCACCGGTCAAAAAGGAAAGGCCTTTTGTATTTCATGTCTTTTTTCTAAAAAATTAACTGGTTATATACTGGTTAATGGGTGTCTGCCTATCAAAAGCAAAATAAACTGAAACTGACATCTCTCTTCAGCTTAACAATCCACCATGACTATTCCACAGAGTGTGAGAAGCACAACATAATCACACAACACCTATGAAAACATTGTTATTTGCAGATATCCAGACACAGAGAGAATACATACAAGTATTTATGTGTATAAAAGTAAAAATTCCTATTTGCTTAAAGGATCCAAGTGAATGACAAACAAGAACTAATGTCAGTACCGACTAGCCAGGAGCTCATTATTATTTCGATTCTGTCCAATTAGGAACTGCTGCAAATTTAAGGTAAGAGTGGTAGGATTAGCTGGGTAATGTTAAACAGTCTTAGAAAGGGTAAAGATTGGAACACATCTTCTCCTGACCTTTTGTCATGTCTACACAGGTTCCCAAATGAATTCCTATTTGTTTGTTTGGTTGTGTTCGTTGTCAATGGAAATAAGCCCATGAATATTCAGCTAAGGACAGGTGGTGAGCCACAGGCCAATCAAATATCAAATCCCTTGTGAGTATTCTCACAAAGTGTCGGTCATTTCATGCTCAAGTGTGGTAAACCATTTCACGCGTAATCACAGAGGAGGATAGTACGGGATTGATGTGTGTCTGTGGGCATATGTGTCCAAGTGAGCAAAGCAAAGCACTCAGACCAACCACAGCACCAGCTATTCACTCTCAAGCTCCAATCACTCACAGAACCATTAATGACTGTGATGATGAGTGATTACAGAAAGACATCACATGTAACATGCTTGACAAGATGAGAAAAAGAAAGGAACGCAGGCCGAAAGTGGAGAAGGCCACCATACACAATCTGCATTGATGCACCACTCAATAATCTCCCCCTACCAACTCAATACATGTGCTTAAGTTGCAAACAGCCTTAAAAGCTCCGTCTTAAATCTTTACGACAGGTGCCCTCATAAACTTCACTACAAATACATTTCTCTGGGGAGGCTCGCCAGCGGCTCGGACACAGCCTTTATTAAGAGGCGCCTGTACCCATGAACATGAAAGAAGAAAGAGGTGAGAAAGTACCACTCCAACTTCAATTTTCATGAAATGAGTTTTCCACTATCCTTCGCTGGACATCATTATGATATGTGGGCTTCCCCTGGGTTGGATGGGTGGGGGGGCACTGTACCCTACTTCTACACTTCCATCCTGTCTCATGGTTTCACTTCCAACTTGTCAAATATTAACACTTGGTCAGTGGCCCTTGGCATAAGACACCGGAGCACAGACACAGTTTCAGCGGCGGTATGATGCACACTGATGTATGACTTCACATTATGTTAGCAACAACCGTTTGTATTTTAAGCCAAACCATAATGTTCTTTTACAATATTGGATTTTTTGCTGATATCCAATATGCTGCTATATAACAACTTCTGGCCGATCACCGATTCTGATATCTATATATCCACATCATATTATGCATACTTTTGTTGTGATGGCCCACCAGCATATGGAGACACAGAATACATTGCTTTTCAGTGTATGTAATATTAATTCATTGTGCAGTGCAGTTTGAGTTTAAGTTTATTTATTCATGCTCACACTTAAAAACTGAATAAAAGCAGACTTTCCAGCATGGAAGGTGGACTATTGCATGCAGTGATCCTGTAAGCTATTAGCACTTACCAAATCATTCCGGTTTCCTTGACCAGTTTACAGTTTACAACAACAAAAAAACAAAGCATTTGAATTTTGATTTGCACGATCGATTACCATGGCGATGATTGAAGCTTTAAAGCATTCGGCTCAGCCTTAATGATGATTAAGAAGTCTGTTTAAAAAGAGAAGTCAAATCAAATCAAGAAACAATTTATTTAAATATTCACAAAAGTAGTTAGTTAAATGCAAAAATGGCTATGGTAAGCTTTTAACACAAATGAATCACAATGCAGCATTTCAAATTAGATCTCAGTAACATGTTTTTGTTATCCTGGTTTTACAGGATGTCCTGAATTTACAGAGGACATTGACTCGCAGTCCGAGCTATCAGTTGCTCAAATGGCCAAAACATCTATCAGTTTCAAAAACTCTTAGCGGTCAGCTTTAACAAACCCATACAAATCCATATGATTTGGCACATAGAGGAGACATTATGTAAATAAGTTGATCATTACATGGTTGGTCTCCACAGCTTGTAGTACACTGAGTAGATGCGACCTCGAGTCACCTTTGTTTGCCCCCTGCCAGCAATCTGCAAGTATGAGGGAAGAGTCCGGCCAAGCGTGTCGCAGAGTCAGGGCTAATGCCATCCACCCGCACATAAATAAACTCATTAATAAAGTGGCTTCCACGCTGTCTCACATTCCATCAAAATGCAAAGTGCTGATTCGGATGTACCCTCGAGGGCGCGTTCCATATTCCACTTAATTATTGCCTCAGAGTTTAGTGCCCTCTCTTTTTCCCAATTCTTCCCCCCTTGCTCTGTCTTTCCATCCCCACCCTCTAGATAACACATTCACCCTGACCTATTTTTTTCAGTCTCCCCCTGCCCTCTCATTTATTCATTAAAACAATAACAGTGAGAAAGAGATATTGTAATAGGTCGACAAGGGACTTTTTTTTTTCTCTGTCAAGACTGTACGATGACAGTACACAGAGTAAGGTGACAGGTGTCCCTGTGCTGCAATACAAATCACTCCATAATCTTGTAATCCCTCACCAAAAGATGACAAGGTTAGGCAATCGGGAGGCCTTACAGTCCACCAGGTCATTACTATTTTACTTTCAATTCCAAATAAACCCAAGTTGGCATTAACTAACAGATATCTGTGGCCTGTTATGACATCATTATTAATTATTGTATTTCTTTCATCCTTGTCACTCTTCCCATCCTGTTAAATGTCATATTCACTGATTTAAGGTCCCCAAACATTGCCAAACAAAAATTCCAAAACTTTTCCATGACCTTTCAAGGACTCAAAATATATTTTTTCTTGCTTGCTATTTCACTTGCCAATGTTTTTCAATCATGTAAAATTGATACTCTATTCAAACATCATTTCATCAATTCTCATGATGTGCTCAAGGACTTTCAGAAATTTGAAAATTCAACAATAATATCTGTTTTAACAGATTCTGGCTTTGATAGATGGTGTACTTTTGGCATTTTTGTTTAAAGAAAACAGACCCTTTAAAAATAGAAGGACAAATTAAAATTGCCCAAAGTGTACATTTTCTATGAAAATTGCACAAAAAAAATCCCTCAATTTTTTTTAAAAGAAAACTACTGCCAGTTTTTTTTTAAAAGAAAACATGCCTTGTTTTCCATTAAAAAAATGCAGTAAATTAATCCAAAATAAAGCCATTTAAAGTTGTATGCCCTTCCCCTAAAACCAATTGTGCTTAAAAAATTGTTTGACATGGGCACACTTGAAAGAAGTAATGGATTGCTGGTAAAAAATGAAGAAACGTACATCCTGAACAAATAAACAAAAATATATCACAACAAAAACATTGTCACACACAGATGCATATTAGAGCTATATTAGCTCAGCTCTTAAAAATAAACTCACCATTATGATACATTAATGTTATTTAATTATAATTGAATAATTTAATATAATTATACACAAATCCATGATTTTCCCAAAACCTTCAATGATTTGTACTATTTCCATGACTTTTCCAGGCCTAGAAAATGTGATTTTGAAATTACATGACTTTTCCAGGTTTTCCCTGACCATGGGGACCCTGCTGATTAAATGCTCCATGCAATTAAATCCCAATGCAATTTATCATGTTCATCAAGCAGCAGGGGAACAATGATTGAACATTACTTTCTACAATCACAAGCAAGGAAAAACAGAGAGGCAGCAATGAACAGAAAGTGAGACGTGGCTTGAAGAGATGTCTGGCGAAACAAGTGTTTTATTATTTAGAGGAAGGGGAGCAGAAAGAGAAGTGGAGGCTAGGGTGGAAAGGGTTTGTCTGATGTCCAGACTCCCTCTGCTTCACCACTATTCCAGCTTCACTTTACAAAATATCCCCACCCTTCTCATTCCTTTTTCTTTGTTAGCCCGTAATAAGGCAAAGAGCAGAATACTTGAGTGTTAAAAAAACAAACTTCTTTCTTGCAGTTCTTGTCCTGCCAATAAGGATGCCTTCCAGATGGACTTGGCAAAGACAAGGGTCACTTGGATTTGGTTGACGGATCTTAATGCAATGCCACATCACAAAAACAAAACACTAATTCGTCACCTAACTGTTAGCACATGTGGGTGCGCACACAAAGTGCTACAAGCTACTCTTCCCTTCTTAAGATCAATGTTAGCACAAAGACAAGAAAGAGAGATGAGGAGAGGCAAGCTGCTTTTTAGAATGAAACATTCCTCTAATGAGTTAACATTGTTATCAAGCAAGTGCTAACGAGACGGCATCAATCAAATACTAACTGAAAAACAATTATGTTAGAGCTCAGCGTCATACCAAGCGATGGATATAACAGATCTTCAAACATAGCTTTTTAAGGGCCTTGTTCATGTTTTCTTTCAAAAAAATCTTCTGGGAAGCTTTACACAGTTATCATCAGTGATCAACTCAACAACTATTGTGCATGTATCAGGTTCAACAAGTTTTTATGAGACTGAAATCCCATCACTAGGTAAACAAGAAAGCACAGCACTATCACAAATATGATAGCTATCAATGTCAAAATCACATCAGCTATTGAGAGCTCAGATATGTATGACACACTTGTCAGCCCTCTGGCTTTGCCATGGCCTGTAGGATTCTGCCTTCTGTGTCTTTCTGTTAGGATTATCTTTATTTGACACCATACAACACCATATGTTCACACATCCACTCACAAACACCACCGATCTACCATTTACACACATTTAGTTAAGCATAATTTTGTTAATATAATTTTTTGAGGGCTGATTCCAATTACTAGTAATCAAGGAGCCCCATAATCAATATTTGGAACCAACATATACTTTGAGTAAAAATCACAATCTAAGTGTCAGAACTTAAAATAACACAAATTCCAACACAGCTTTTAAAATACTTATTACTTCTTTTTTTTCTTTTTTTTTTTTTACCTCAGTCAGATAGTGCTGTGGCCACATACTGAAAGTATGTCAAGGCCAAGAGTCAGTTTCCCTTAAATTTGAATGAAGGCTCACTTGTGTTTCACCACAATAGTGAAAAATGAAGTCTGATGATATGCATCAATCCTAATTCAGATTCCTGTAAATGTATATTCAGTCCACGTAAACCCTGGCTGATTGCCTGAGCGTTTCTAATCAGCCTTGTGTAACAGAACTGCCAGAAGATGACTTAATAGTATTCATATACGCTTTCAGCAAGCCCAAACCATATGTTGTTTAAAACTCGGATCTGTGAATAGAATTTGATTTAACTGTTTGGTTCAATAAAGCATCAGTAGAGAAGCTAAAAATATCAAACACACACACACAGAAAAACAACACATCTCATGCCAAGCATCCACCCACCTGCCCACCCATATACATGCAAAACATGCCATTTATGCCACACACAAACACTTCACAGCATGACTGTGTTTGTGCCAAACACAGTACTGTGCTGAACGTGTGTTAAAACAGATAATACAGGAGAGGAACAGAAGCCAGAGCCAGCAGCTGTTCTCGACTCCATGCCTGGGGGCTGATAAGGGGAGTCTCTGAGACCTGTGACCCCAGATGCGCTGTCTCATTCTGGGCAGAGAGAGCATTTGAGGGTTAGCCTCTCCGGTCATGAATTATTCCACGTCCATGCCTCCCTGAGTACCTGTAGTCGGCTCTGCGGAGACAGAGTCAAGGGGCTTTGACTGACAAAGCCTTTGATCCCACAACAGCCACGCACTCTATGATCAGCGTCTCTCCGAAGGAGGGAAGACCAGAGCTCTCCTGACACTCTCTCCCAGTGAGCTCCCTCACTTTTACTCCCTCCATGGCTCTCTCTCTAACTTTTTCTCACTCTTTGTCTGAACTCTGAACTCTATTCATCCGTGTTTCCTCTTGTTTTTCAGTGTGCCACCTCACAACACTAGCTTTGTCTTGAATTGTCTGAACAGAGATCTTGGGAATAAGAACTCAGATGCAACTACCAAACTGTGGTCTAGACGTAAATTATCTTCATAAGCTTTAATTAACAGAAGGACCGTACCAGACTTAAGAGATTAAAACTGAGTAAATAGTGCTCAAATCTGTATCCATATCTGGACATCATGCTCGGTACTTCTGCTACTGATGTTCCTGAATGCATCAACAGCCCTACCCTTTATAAATGAGGCCCACCACAAAGCCTCATTTCTTTGGTTCTCCCTAGGCATGTGTGATATATCAGGCCGATAAAGAATCAGATGATTAGATTTGGGCAGTAACTGCTTTTTACAGGACTTCATACTTTCAATTTGAAGTATGAAATTTCACTGGGGTATGCAGTATTTGACAGCATAAGTGTGCACGGAATCTCATCGATTTTTTCTGCATGATGGTTTTCAGCAAAAACAGAGAGTGGAAATGGTCTTTTGATAATTATATTGACTCTATACCATGTTTTACTACAGGCACTCTCGATACATGTTAGCCTTTCTAACCCTCATGTGAGCATAAACTACAGGTTATGCATTATTTAAAATGCAAAAATATGAAATAATTAGTTATCTTATTGGTACTGGCCATAAGAAGCAGGTGTCATCAGTTATCAGCAACAAAAAATCCATACTATGCATACCCAGTCCTCCGTGGTATATCCATTTAACCAAGTCTTATATAAATCAAACATTTATCAGTCTCTGATCTGCTGCTGCCCACCTATTCAGACAGATTTCCATTGACATGTTCCTGTTTTGTTATCAAAAGTGCCTTGATACAGAGCCCAGCCGCCTGGTCCTAGCAGTTGACACTGAGCTACATGCGAAGCCATCTGCAGTAAAGGTATACAAAAGTTAAGTTTGTTTGCTGTCCAAATGGTATTTACTGGTGCAGGAGCGACAGATTTTGTATCAAGGATATTTTGAGGAGTCAAGATGAAGTGGTTGCACTGTCCTGGACCACCAGAATAGCCCTAAAAAATGACCTGGTCAAGGAACATTAACTTCAGTATTGTGAACTCCACAAAGATTACGCTAGAGGGACTTGTATTTATTTTTATACTGATCTGCAGGCGTGACACATGTCCGGAAGACTTCATAAAAGAACTTTTGCACCTGATCTTTTTCAAACTCATACAACACTGCAAATACCAAGTCCAAATCCGATTTTTACATGATGCAAATTTACAGACTACCAAAGTATGCCTATAATAAAATTAGTGAAACCACATTGGATATGTATGACACATTAATTTCTAGCCAAAAAGAAAAAATATAGCCTGTATCACAGCTTTGCTTAAACTGTCTCCCTATAGTGGTAGAAGGCAGTGTGGATTTGTTGTGACAGGAAATTTGGACAGGATTTGGACAGCCTCTCTCCATCAAAAGCATAAATATACCGCATAAAATATTATACATGACAAACATCAAACACAGCCAACAGCAGCACATTAGAGCTGAAGTACATGTGCAAAATACGGATGAAATACAGGCATAGTGACCCTCTTTTGACCCAAAGTGACCCTCCCCAATTCCCTCCGTCAGTGTGGGCATCATTAACTGAGTCCACTGTTACTCACTGTGTTAAAAAAAGGTTCCAGGTTTGTTTTTTGGGGGGTTTTATTTTGCTTTTTTTTTTTTTACAGAGTGCAATAAACAAAGGATCGGGAATGGATTCGAATTTACTAAATATAGCTGGTACATCCCTTGTGACTAGTGTATATCTTCTGTATGTATGCAAATGAGTATCCATTATGTTTACGGTGTGAATGCCTGCAAATACACTTGACACATTTCCACATATTATCTGCAATATTCTCTCGGTACAAAAGTTGGCGCACATGGCGGTGCAGGAAACAGTTCACAGGTAACTCCTTGGGGAGGAGGTGGAGAAACGGAGCACTTGGCAGAAGATGGCGTGTGGGCGCAGTTGGCCAGTATCTGAGTGGCAGAATCATACTATCAGCTCACAGCCCTTGGTTTTTGCCTGTTCTTCACTTGCATGTTAGCCCTTATTGCTGAGGGGGGCTCTGTCACAACCCCAGCTGCACGGCACAATAGCAGGCAACAGGACAGAGCTAGAGGGGTCTGCTTAAGCTGCTGAAATGGGAATATTGCCAAACACAAGGACAAAAAGGCGATGGGTGAGTGTGTGGGCATATGCTGCCATTTTAGCACATTTATCTGGTGCACACAAACTCGAAATGTACACAGAAAGAAAAAATCATGTTAAACTAAATGTGTATGAGAAGACACAATGCATCTCCTTTTGCTCCTCCCTCAGAGGCCTCTGCTATATGCTCTGTTCAACTTTGCATATGTGCAGCAGGCTTTATCACGCTCCTCATGAGCACCACAATCCTCGGCTAATCTCATCTGTGAATCAATGGGATTCTTTCATCGCGAGCACGAGTCCACGGCACGCCAATGGTTACACAACCATGCAACATTTTAGAGCATCCTTCATCCCACCAGGGATGACATGAGGACCGCTTCCAAGACAACGCCAGCAATACTCAACACACAAGTCTGAAAATATATTAGGACCATGAGAGAAGCTCATGTATTAATAATAAATGATGACATACTGTAGTGCAATTTGGTGTGGGACTCATGGGATTTTGCATGATGCAATTTAGGGATGCTTGTGCAATAAAAGGGAAATAATAAACTGACATTCTTAAAAAATATCAGAAAAAATTCAACTGCACACTGTCTTTACTTAAAAAATATAGTTATGTTTGAGCTTGAGGACTACTGTCATTTATGCAATCCATTTCAGTGCAGTACAAGTTTAGGGTCAGCTGGTCCATATGCATTTCATCACACCTAAAACATGAATGATTGGGCATTTCAGAAAAAAAAAAAAAATGATTTAGATGTATTTTAAGTCCTTTAAAAAGTGTACCTGGAAAATGTCTCATGATTTTCTTTCAAGGTGAGTACTATACTGCTGATTAACCCTTCTAAGCTACTAAAGAAAGGCAATGAGCAACAAAAGCAGAAATGACCCAAAAAAAGCAAAGCATTTGTAAAAAAAAAAAAAAAAAAAAAAACAGTGCAAGAAATTTACCTGAACCTGAAAATTAATTTAAAAAGGCCATAACATAATTTTAAAAATGTAGTTATGATGATTAGAAATATAGTCCCCCCCCCCCCCCACCCCCCCCTATTTTTTCCCCCTCAAAACTGTTTTATAATTCTACTAATTTCTTCCAATTTGTGAATAATTTATTACTAAGGTGCTTATTGCCCTTTCCCCAATGTTTATGGAAAAAAAACTGCACCAATTTGGTCAAGGTTCAAAAGTTTATATACTTGTAAAAGGCGTCTGAAAGAAGCACAAGAAAAGTGATGTCATTCCAAATTTCAAACGGTTTAGGGACAGGCACAACCAATGTGCTTGTAGAGTAACAACAGCGGTAATCTGGCCAATGTCAGCATATAACCAAAAAAGGTAAAGGTCACTTTATGGGATGAAAGTTTTTCAGTTAATTCAGTCAAACAGCGATACTGCACTACAAGAGCTTGGAAAGCATCCCAAAAAGTAAATGCAAAGAATTGTTACAAGGGAGGTGCATTCATATTTCTAAAGTGTATACTTGCAGTAAAAGGGACATTGTCCCCACTACTGTCACTGTAAAGCCTCTTATCAAAGAAGTCATTAATATACATTTCCTCATTATGCTAATAGGTCCCCTATGGTTCCCTCAAGGGCCCTGGTGGAGCATGACTGTGGGAAGCCCATTATCACCACCATACATTATATCCCAAAAAAGCTTGAATGTGCCAAAGCTTAATGATGGCCACAGGACTACATGACACTGCAGATATGACCTTTATGTAGAGTCAGACCTTACGGCTACCTCCTATTTTTTCCTCCACAAAGGAGCCTGTGTGTGGTTAGTAATTAAAATCTGCATGGTTCCTGACTAATCAAGAATACATAAATACGGTCACCTACTTAGCCTTGTTGCAACTCTATGACACTATGTTTACGTGAATCTAACTACTTGAAATATTGACACCTTTTCTAATAATGTCCTGCCCACTGTTGGGTCTGCACTTCAGCATGGCAAATATGTGAAAACAAAGGGTCTAACTCTATCTCCAGCCTATGTGGGTTTAGATGATTTCATACAAGCAAGTCTTTCAGCTGTGCATTTCGTTTTCTTTGTTTGCATCTCTTTAACTCACAAAGCCTTTTATAGTTGTCTCTCCTTTATGTGCTGTTGTTGCTATAGATAGAATCATGATGGAGTTCTAATCAGCAAAGCTTTAAGAAGAAGTTCAGATCACTGGCATTAGCTTATGACACAGACATCACACAGGCCCTCCAGTGTGGGTAATTTGTTTGTGACTATTGTTTATTTCAGCATGGCCAAAACCTCTCCCTAACTGTAAACAGAGATTAGAATTACCAAAATTAATTTATTTTTAAACCTCTGTGCTGGTTCTCACTGGTATACCGCAAGCAGTGTTTTTATTGTTACTAAACCACAAACAGACCGTTTCTATGAGCCGACCACTACCACCAGAGTCCATCCAGATCCATCTCGAGCCCTTTTTAGTGGTCTACAGAGATTTTTCCAATACGCAGACAGAGGCTTTATGAGTCTTTTTCTTCTTTGCCAAACTTTTAGATAAACAGTGTTTCTGTGCACTTTTCACTTCTAGTACACTAGACACTAACCTTCTTAAAATCAGACTATAAAATCAGACTATGCCCAGAGTATGCTCTTCACTCCAAAAGTGATGTGAAATTAATAACCAAATGGTATAAATATTCCAACAGCGCTTCTTATGAACAGTCCAGCTCCAAAACCCAAAAATCAGCAGATGTTTTTAGCGTTGCAGGCTGCTACAAATAAATATACTCTATGCAAAAAGGAGGGAAGTGTACTGAAATGTTGACTTACGTTATAAACTAGCATCAAATGTAATTCCATAAGCCCATGCCATACATGGTGATAAAAAAAATTAACTGATATCTGATGACAACAAAAAAAAGCTCAAGTTAACGATGATAATAATAATCTCTTCATCATATTGTACTTTTTTTTAATGTTACAATTAACGTCAAGGTTGATACACTGACAGCATCAAGCACCTCCTCATATTTTCATCCGGACTAAAGACTTGCCACACATGAGCTGGAAATGATGGGCTCAATTTTGCAGATGAGGAAGGGTCAATTACAGAGTAATGCAGCGTCCCACTGGAGTTATTATGTTTATATTGCCAGTGATAAGTCAGGGATGATGCTGTCTTGTTTTTATGACTCCACACCCAGCATCAGCAAAGCAGTAGTAAAACTTGCCCTTCATTCTGAGTGTGCATGCGTGTGTTTCTGCCCCGGGGGAAAACGGACAAAAACACAAGAAGATGGGTGCTCTAAACGCAGCAAAGAAACAACATGAATTATTAACTTGCTTTAAGTTTAGTGAATATAACATGTGCATGCATATGTGTGCTCATAGATAGAGGAGCATCTGAAAAATGTCTGCCTTTTG
The DNA here is from genome assembly GCF_008729295.1 of Plectropomus leopardus. Lineage (NCBI taxonomy): Eukaryota > Metazoa > Chordata > Actinopteri > Perciformes > Serranidae > Plectropomus > Plectropomus leopardus. The sequence goes on along the minus strand of NC_056485.1, from coordinate 4,638,505 downwards.
CGTTCGTTTGTGAGTCTCTGCTATTAGCAGTAAGTGAAGCAGCTCCGTCAAAGAAAAAGAAAAAGTGAGATTTTGAGACAGTTAATGAAGCAGAGACAGAGGAGAAAAAAGGGTGGGGGTAGAAAATGAGGCAGAGATAGACAGAGCACAGGTTGGTGTGCTGATCCGATGTGTCTGTGGCCCCCTGAGAGAGCTAAGCCAATTAGCTAATAAAGAGAAAGTGGATGAAAACAAGGCAGAGGTGGCCTAATCAGGTTGGCCTTAGGTGTGAAGGCTTAAGTAGTAGCGGCTGGAGATCCCGAAATGTGTAAGACAAGGACCTTGCTCGCAGTCGGTCGCCCTCAACACTTCTTCCCTGAAACCGACACCCGTATGGTGTAACAAAGTCTCTGCTTTGTGAAACCCAAAGGAACCTCTGTTTTAATTATTGCAGTGTTCTGTAATAGTCAATTCCCACTTTTCCATTTTCTCATTTCACCAGCGGAGCAGATAGGGTAATAGAAATGAGGCCACAGCGATGGGAATGGAAAGTAGCCTTAAAACATGTGCTGAGACAGAGATGGTAGGACAGACCTCACTAAACACTTCTTTATACTTCACTGGCTTCATGCTCACATGGACTCCCTTCAACTGAAATTTCAGATTTATCCATTTATCCATTATCTGACATCATGATGATGGGATCTAGTACAGATGGCCCTATAGATTTTAGTGTGATCATAAAGCACAAGAGATGTATCTGGGATTAAAATGCATTTCTGTGTTGCACTAAATTATGTTGCACCTGATAGGGCTGCCTTACTGGCCAAAGAGACTGCTATCATGAACCAATTATATACAAACAGAGATGTCAGCCGATAAGGAAGAGGCCATTACGACTCGGCATAATTGATTTTACCATGGACTCTTTTTTTCTCGTGTCATTTTGAGTATGAAAAAATAAATAATTGCTCACCATGTCACGTTGAATTGAAAACAGTACCTTGGCTCTGGCAGGGAAAGCATAGTATGGCAGGGAAAAAAAACAAAAAAAAAAAAAACAAATCTGCCTTTGTCACGACAGCTGTGCACAGGCTGTGCGTGTGATTCATGTGCGCTTGTGTGCGCTTGTGTGTGCTTTGTGCGGTCATCTGGAGAGAAAGGTGAGGCGACACAGACAACACCTGTCAGGGCTGGTGTGAGGTGGCCAACTGACAGGTTCACAGCCTGTAAAAGATGTAGAGAAACTGCAGGGCACGCTGCCAACAGAGACAGATAGACACTTGGGCTGTTGAAGAAATTCATACTAATCTAATGCTGAACTTACTGTTTGAATGTGGATATTTTTTTTTGTATATTTATTGTATATTTATATTTATTGTATATAGCAATGTCCAACTATCACATTACAATGGACACTCTATCCACAGTGAACAGACCCTTTTCACAGCAGACATTTTGACATGTCATTAATGTTATTAAATACATCTGTGCTTTTTCTTCTGACAAGTCAGAATGTCTGCAGTGAAAAGGTCTAACCCCTAAGTATGCACCGCTGTCACATCATGTATACAAGCCACGTGGCTATCAGTTGTGCACTGTCAGGTGAACCTGAGATGCAGATATGTTAGTAGGCTACTTTTACTTTAATTACACATTTTTTTTTATGATATTTACTTGAAATGACATACAATGTTTAGCTTGGGAGGGCCTCTTCAGCTCACTGTAAATTCTCTGCTACCTACCAATCTCCTCCAGTTAACTGTCACGTTAGTTAGGTTTTTGTAAAGTTGTCATTGTACAGGCCTGGTGGACAGCAAGGCCAACAAGAAGCCCTGCTAAGCGAAAAAAACTTTTTGATGCCAATCTAATGGGGAATATCTTCTAATTCAGAAATGAATTATTTGCTTTTGTGGAGCAGCAGTCTTTGCTGCATTTTGTTGCACTAGTTTCTCTCCTCCACACATTTTACCAAGATGAGACCTCCTAACATTACTTAGATTACATGGTGAACTGATGAAAGCATGCAAGAGTCGAGTGGTCAAAAACTATCATGCCATGTCAGTCGTGGACCCAACTGCATACAAAGCCTAATTTTTGTTGCTTGAGTATAACTGTCTTCTCTATTTAAACTCTGTAAGGTAACATGGATGTACTACAGTCAGGCTAACATTACAAGCTCATGTTAGCTACATCTTTGACCTACCAGCTCAACTGTTACCACAGGTGTGGTGAAACAGCTTTAAAAATACATGTTGTGGCTAAAAACACAGAGAAGTTGTCACAGCTCATTGGAAATGCATCCAGCTCGAAGCATGTTTAAAACAATGCTTTAACATTTATGACTGACATTTAATCGACATTTGCCATTTGTCAGTCACTTTGTTTTTGTTTTTTCTCTTCTTTGTGTCCTATGATTTTCAGGCCCTCATTTTTTCCCCAATTTGCCCAACTGGAAAAGCCGTAAACAGCGCAAATCACAGGCCTTTGTGCAGTGTTGGTAGTCTGCCTGCCCTCCATGTGGGACACCAATGTATGACATCATTTGCAAAGAAGCTATACAAATATTAAGAATAATAAGGAGTGAAGTTTGTATGGGATTATAGAGGAAGATTGACAGTGCTAATAGATGCCATGACAACTATATTTATCCAAGCTACAGACACGTGTGCAGTCAAAGATACATATAAAAATAGCTTCTATAATTGTTTAGATTTAGACATTTTAATACACATGAACAGAAATCACCCTTTAGTATCTATACAGGCTGTTTCCCAGATAGACTGAAGTCTGCAATAAGAGTGTGAGTTGAGTGTCACTAATTCTTCCCTGCATGTATTAATATACTTCCAGAGAGAAAAGAGAATTAGATCTGGCACATACCCAAAGAAAAAGAGAGGTGCACGGCACTTTCAAGTCTTGGACAGGAGAAGGCACTCAGGGTTGTCAGGCAACACGATGTATATTTCAACAGGAGTAAAAAGAAAAAAAAAATTAAAGGGAAAATTTGGGCTTCTCTGCTCAGAATCACATGCCACTGTGAAGAATTTGTCCCTGTGTGCCCCTTCAAAGTAGACTTTGAAAACCAGTCGAGACAACCCCTCCACGCTTGGAATCTGTGAATAATTTTGATTGGATGAAATACGGGACAGCAATAAAAAAAGAACTTCCAAATTTGACTGGGACAATGATTGATTTAGTGTAGTCACTGGGAAAGAGGCAACCTTTAAAAATTGACACGGGTGTGTCTGTGGCAGACGTTTCATGTATTATTTCAAGTGGGATGAAGGACTTCCATCAGCTGATGGAAATCAATTATTGAGGGGTTTTAAACATCTCATTTTCCTCTATCTTCTCCCTCCCATTCCTTCATCTGTCACACTCCTTGGGACAAGTGGCAGCGGAGTTTACTGAGGATGAATGAGTGCACTCACTTTTGACTACTTAGTTTACTTTTGACTTCAGTTAGATATAAAATCGGATTTTCATGAATACTTCACAAGCTCTCTCTAAAATGCCAATAGGCTGTGTATGCATCTTTTGTGCCAGGTACTTCACAAAAGACCACACATTTAGGAATCAAAGGCCATTAGTAAAATGATATCCTGCATCTCCACACTTTAAAAGCACGCTTTGAGGGAGCCAAGTTGGATTCCCACCAAGGTCTTTAACAGGCAGCTTTAGGCCATCGATTTATGCTACTATGGTGCTTAGAGCAAGAACAGATGAAGAGCGTTTGGGTTATGCGTGTGTGTTAGGGCACTGCTTCTCTCCAGAAATTACAATTTATTGAGCATTGTCTGTATTTCAAAGAATAGTGGCGCTTACATCACTGTCCCAGGTTTTAACACCCACAGTGACCCCTGAGTCTATCGCTGGCTGTTTGGAGCCAGCCAGGCAATAAACAATGTCTGGCATGGTCCAATCAGTTGCTAATGGCTGAAGCAGAAAGGTTAGCTTAAAACGCACCTCTACGATATCTGTAACTTTGAAATTAGCCTGCATCTAATGGGCCATTTCTTATCTATTTGACAGTAGTGTCTTTGGTGTGTCAATGTCCTGTTGAAAAACACTCAGCGGCCACTTTAATAAAATCTAGTATAGTCCAATACAACAGCTCTGTCACAACATCTATCTTTATAAAAGCTCATAATGTTCAGTTTTAGGTGATACTGTCAAAAGTGTGAAGATGATATTTTACGTTTATTATGGTCATAGTTAAAGGGCGCCCAGTAGCTCACCCTCTCTCTCCCTTTCCTGTCACCCTTCACCTGCACATCACTACCACAATATTGTGTTTTTAATAATCCGCCCCCCTGGGGTATGTAAATAGGACAGGCAAAAAATAACAAACACATCCAATTAGGGCTGGGTAATATGTCTTAAAAATAATGACAGGCTTTAATGTGGTACAGGATATATACTGTATCTCAACATTTTGAAATCCCCTTTACACTACTGTAGACTAGACTAAAACTGCAACTATTAAACGAAATACAGATACAATAAAGTTAAATAAAGCACCGTCATTATAAAGTTAAAGTGTTGTTACAATAAAATTAAATTAAGATTTGTTATAATGAATTTAAATAAATTTGTGTTTTATAAAAGTAATATAGAGTATTGTTATAATAAAGTTAAATTAAGTAATGTTACAATTAAAAGAGCCCAAGCAGAACCACCGGTGGTTTTATTTTGAAGCACTCGTCTCATCTCGGCTGAAAATGTTGAGGTTTTTGCTGTGAAGTTGAAGCTTCTGGCCAACAGTAAGCTGTAAGCAGAAAGTTAAAATGTGTTCAGTTTGATTAGCAAACCAACCAACAGCTCTCCAGTTCACGTATCAATAGTATTTGCAAACCGCCCTAGTGCCTAATGGTTGCAAAATGTGACTAAATAGTGCAGTCTAGAGCCCTGAAGATACAGAAACTGATAATTGTCACTTTAAGTTAACTCATCACCGCAGTGCCATTAAACATGATGACTAATTCACTGGAAACAGCTTAATATATGTAGTCCAGTACAACACAAGCTAAGTTAGATAGCCTGGGTATACCTAATTAAGAGGCCACATGTTTGACCAATGTTACAGTGTTGCTTTTTCCTTCATTTCTCACCTCTCAGCAAGAGAAAAAACATGAACAGAAAACAAAATAGCCCTGTGTATTTCCAGCCACATTACTCCCCACATCCAAATATATTTGTCTCTTTTTCATTATAATTTAAGCAGAGCAGTGACAGTTCCCCAGCCTCACAACGTACAGTTTATCTCAGGAAAATGGAAACAAGTGCAAGATGCGAAGACATGCATGGCCAGAGTGTGTATTTCGCAGTGCAGGACTCACATCAAACTGTACAGAGTGCTACTATGCAGACAGGGTCCTATAGAGATCTTCACAGACAGATATACACTCACTGTCATAAATACAAAAAAACACATACATATAACCCTGCTTGCACACTTCATGCTTTAGTAGAATTATGCTATCTCCCCTTTATCACAGTTCTACTATTCAACAAAAGAGAAAGAACTCAATCAGTGCATATGACTGCCTGTTAATTATGTTCTCTTTTATGAGAAATTGATTTAAATATGCATTTTTTCTTTTGCAACCACAAGCCAAAAGTATTTATAACCCTGTCATTCTCAGTGCAGCTGCATTTTAAACTACCTTTTTGCCATTAAAGGTTACTGGAAAGAATGTAAAACATGCATTCCTCAAATCTCTATTCCTTCCTGTGAAGAAAGCCACAAGTAGAGTAAATAAACAAGGATATGTAGACCAGCGACACCTTCTCAGAATACTGCAACAGTTTTACAATCAGTCCAGTGGATACAAAGGGATCAAGTTGCTTTGCTCTTCCCCTGAGAGTTGCACTGTTCTTGTTTTTTGGAGTTTTTTATTGTAATATTTTTTGTCATTGTCTCTCCCTATACACTGTGTTTTGTCATTATTTGTCTCGCTCCACTTGATGTGACAGTGGGAAGGTAAAATTTGATAAAACATGCTCATGAAGAATCATGAATAATGCAGGAGGCTTTTTTTCCCCATAAAGTATTTGTTTTTGTGATCTGTGAGCATGTATTCTAGGAGATCTCTGAGCTTTATTTAGCTCCCCTTCTGTTCCTGGCCTGTTGAGGATGAACACAAAAACCTGTCATCTTCGGCCATGACTCATAGCCTTATCTCATAACTGATAAATCGCACACCTGGTTCATGTCAGGGATGCCATTTGAGGAACGCTCGAAGAGATAAATAGTATTATGCAAGCATCACATTACAAAGATTATATAGCAACGTCTGGGCAAAAGACATAGTTATTTAAATGCAAATTAATGCATACTGAAGAAATGCACCCGTCTTACTTCCCTTATTGTGTTATATAGTCAATGTTCTTCCTCCTCCTGCCATGAAATCTGTCATCCCATGCATGAAAACCACAAAATTTTGCACATAGGTGTTGTCCTATGTTAAAGTTACTCAACAAAAAATTGGGGCTAATGGTCCTAATGATGGCACCACAGCAACCGTCGAAAGTTTAAAACTTTGAAAAGTCAAAACAAATTCATCCGAAATGCTACAACTTGCAACTTTCAACAAAATGAAGCCCCAATTAAGCAGAAAATGTGGCAGGGATTATGAGGCCGATCGCTGTATTTCTCAAAAACTGCACAACTAATCAAACCCGTCTCCTCCCACAATTTTGGCTCAACTGACACCAAACTCGCTTTACACCATCTTCAGACAGTCTTCCACAAATGATCCAGCTAGATTTTTAAAAAAAAATTGATTTTTAAAAAATTGAGTCCACAGTGCATCAGAATTATTTAGCGTAAATTGTACTGTGAACAGCTACTGCAAATTCTTGCTAAATAAATCTGTGAGGTTCATGGGGAAAAAAAAAAGATAAAAAAAAACTGAATTCTATCATTGCTTTAACTAAAATCAACCAAATACAAGAGCATATTTAAACAAGTTTGTCACTTAGGGAGCTATTAATCTTTGCAAAAATAAATTGCTGACACCTCTATGTTGTCTCAAAGGAGTACAGAAATTTCAGAATTAGTCTTGATAACTATTTTTTGTGGGTAAGAGACCCATTATTTAAAATATTTATATTTAGAAGAAGTTTAAAGTAATGGTTCAGGCAGTTCTCCTGACGGCCCCTTCAGGTATTTCTCATTTTTCCTATTTTTTTTTATCCTCCTCCTCCTTTTTCTTCCTCAAAATGCCTGGCCCTGACTCACTGTTTTGCAGCAGCTATACTTTATATTTTGGTTTGGTGGACTGAAGTATGCAGTTAATCACAAACTCAGATTTTGATATAAGAGCTTGCAGTATATATGCGGCAGGCCTTTTCTTGCACAAGGGCTGTAAAACTCTTGAAGAGAGTATGTGAATTCATAAATTCATTAAAATGTTAAGTGTATTTTCGGTTTTTTTGCCATCAACCTTGGTGCAGAACCTTTTCTGTAAATGAAATGTGTAAAAGTTTTGCCATGTTGGTGCTTAATGGGTAAAACATAACTTCTGGGCTTCCATTTCAACAGAATTGTGTAATTATTAACTCAAAATGATCTATCCACAAAGGATGGCAGGTAATTTACATACTTGATGGCCAAATTAAATTACTCTGCAGGATGACAAGCTAATTGAAAACTAAAAAACAATTCCAATGTTTAAATTTGAGTGTTATTTTTGGTACTAGGCTGCCATGTTCTGTCAGTGCCTGACCTTTGTATCATCCTAGAAATCCATTGTTTTACACAGGGCTCCACAGTGCAACATTCACTCGCATGCATAAGTGATAATTAGAGGATGTGAAAGTGGAAGATTATTTAAGAGCCCTGATGCAAACGACTCAGTGTTCTGACACCTGAAAGGCAAATACACAGATGCTGTAAACTCCCACACTAACAAATGTGTTATTCAATCCTTTGTCTCCATTATCTCTTACCAACAAAAAGCAGTGTATGAAACATTCAGGTAGGAGATTCTCATTTTTAGCCACTCCTGGCCATCACTTTCAATGGTTAAAACAATAATGTTTCAGGCAGCAGATCATGTCGGTTGTAACTAATTAACGTTAATTCCATGAGTAACTTGATGACAGGCTACAATAAAACCTGACTGTTGACAGGTTTGTGTGCTCTCAGCAACCAGTGTGTGCAGTGCTTCCCACAAAACAAAGTTATGTCTTCTCAAGGAAAAAAAAGACCTAGCTGATCACATCAATTCCAGGAGTCGCAATGTAAAACCTTTATTCACATCAATGACTTCTAAATGGTGATATAATAATTACGTCGACTGTGGTAGCAGCTGCCATGCCAAAAGCAAAACATAGTCTAACTGTAGCTCCAGTTTGTCCCTCTCACACATAGCTGCTGGTAGCATTAGCACTTCTGATAAGCACTCAGTGGTAAAACAACGCTGTGCATCAACAAGACATATTCCTCTGCAGTGGCGCTAATCAAAACACACGCGGATACCATGTTGTATTCAGGGTATAAAAAGATATTTAAGACCTGTGAACAGTAACGTTAACTGCTTTGAATAGCAAGGCTACAGCTATATTGATAGTCTCTTGTCATAAAGCCGAGCTGCAACACAGGTACCCACCTATGACTCTCTCAAAGGGACATAAATGGACATGAATGTGCTTCTAGTGACTGTTAAAGCTCCACCAGACTCCCTGTTTTTCCATTGGATACATTTAGAGTCTGACTGAAGTTTCTGTTACTAGTTAATATATATTGCTGTCTGTGTAGAGTAATATGTTACTTATTACACTTTTTTTGCGTTACTTTTACCAAAATATCTACATAAGTGAGATTAGGTCATAAAAGGTCAGGATTTGATCTGCCTTAGATGGCAGTTAGGCTAACATTAGCCATCAGTTGCATCTCTGTGGACGCTAAACTTAGAGACAACACAGGCAGATCAGAGCAAAGTCTCACCAACAACTAACCGCGTTATCCTGTTATCCTGTGTCAGTGGCCCTGCTGGTGTGTGTAGAGGAGCTGAGCCCGGCCCTGGGTGAAACACCAAGACAAAGAATGGGTGAGAGAAGCAGAATGGCAAATCCCAAACAACACTGCACTGTGAAAAGGGTATGAAAACCATGATTTTTCTAAGTTGCGTCCACATTTTTGAAAATAACACTTTATATGTTAAAAAGCTGAGTCCATTTTAATTCATAAATTACGCAAATCCCTCCATGTTTTCCACATAGCAGAAGTCAGAGGTCCCCATATATTGTAGCCTTTAATGAAATAACCACAACAAAACTCTTCTCTGAGGGAATAAACACATAACTTAAGGTGGAAACCTATTAGTAATATGTTATTCCAAACACTGAAAATAAGATCTGTTAAAGTCAATAGGCTACTACAGTGTCTTTTTATTTTACTCTGTATGACTCTGTGGACCACAACAATCAAATGATCAGTGTTTATTCACTTAGATTCTTTGACCAGCTATTCTGACAACTCCTCCCACTCAACATCTTCAAAGTGTGAGAGAGAAGAGATGACTCAACTTTCCCTATAGCCACATCATCATGATGCCAAACCATGAATATTATATTGTGAAGCTCAGCTGTGTCAGAGAGATAGAGTAAGCACAAAGCTCATAAAATAGGTGTGTTTATGGACCAAATATGACTGAATGTTTGCAACAAGGTGCTAATGTATTCAGTCGCTGAGAGCTAATTTCCAACACTCGGCACCCCAAAATTTATCTCATTTAAATTATACACATACAGCAGTTTGTGATACAGCGTAATTCCCTTCAGCACTGTTTTTACATCTATTCTCATCCAGACTTATTGTACATTTCGAAAAGGTTTTTTTTTTTTTTTAAATTTGTGCTGATTTTGCTGTGCAGAAACAAAGGTGTGTAGAAAAAACTAATAATTGTAAGGATTTTATAAACACATTGTGGTGTCAGCATCTTTGTTCAAGCATTAGCTGATCTGGCTGCATTCACTATAAATGCACTCTGGTAATGTTTGATTATGTGGGCAGGCCAACTTTCATTTAACACTATCATAGATTTTTACTGGAGAAAATGGGTTAAGCCTATTAGGAAACCAAATGCCTTGGAAATTTTAAGTAAATATAAATCGTATTCTACTTTATATGTGTTTGTTACATTTACTTAAAATGTACTTAATTTTGTGCAACTAACAAATAATAAGTTTAGTTTAACTAATCTTTCTAAGTTTTAGCAACTTAGGTAGACCAAGTATATTGTTGTATATCTATATCTGTATTCTGCTGGCTGCATACTAGCTAATCATGTTTGTATACTCTTAAACATGTTAACAAAGATCTAATTTTATCATTGGAAAATCATCTTTGTCATGATCAAAATAAATTAGACTAAATTGGTTTACTAGAGTTTCTCACACTTAGAATGACTGAGGTAATTCCACTTGACATGTTTAAGGTGCAACAACTTCACAAAATTAAGTTTATACAGCTAAGTAAAGTTGACACTTACATGTAAAGTACACATTAATCAGGATTTATGTTTATATTGCAATGAGTTTCTGAGATTATTTTAAGTAAGATCAACTTGCCAGATTTTACAGTGTAGCCTACATCCTCAGTCCTTGAGGAACAATTACCAATTGTTAACAGTGATGAAAATGTTTCAATTGTGTTCTATCCTATTCTTTCATTTTTTATTTGGTAGTTGCTTTCTGGAGCCAGGCACAAAATAATTCCACAACACGTACTGTGTTGATGTGATTAGATTTTTGACTCATCTTAATATTTTTGGAAATTTACAATTTATAATTTTTTTTATGAGGTCAATGCCTTGTTATACAGATTCTGACTTCTGACTAACTTTTTTTAACATCAGCCTTCAAAAATCTATATGAGTTATGTTGCTTTTAAAGCTGCTTGTTCATTCATGCAAATCGTTTCTCGCTGGAGGAGAAGGATTAGTGGGGTGGTAGAAGTATGACTGAGGGAGGTGGGGGTACTAAAGATGATGTCAGCTTTGTAACCTGAGCCTCTGGCCAAAGATCCCCTAGTGGAGGAGAAAAAGGGGATCAATCCAGGGGTCCTATTACCTTTGCTGCATAGGTAATGTCATGAGATGATCCCTACAAGCAGTCTGTGGATGAAAGCAAGAGCCTATAGAGGAGAGGAGAGCAGAGAAGAGAGGAGGACAGCAAGGAAAACTAATTTTGCCGCTAGTTCACTTTTGAATTCGTTACTTTTGTGTCAGTAGGAGGACGACAAAATTAAGCCATTTCCATGCTGATTACTGAAAGTTCCCTTTTAAAATAAACATCCAGACGGAGCGATCAAAGTTAATACTACCTCTTTTGCCTCAGAGGAAGAACAATGCTATTTTCATCACCTGCCTGCTATGGGTCCAACGCCATCAAAGTGATACTGTGAAAATGCCTCTGGCCTCGCCAAATAATCATGCACACTTAAACCCCAAACCCACACACACACACAGCAGCATGAAACACAACACTGTCTTGCCCCAACAGAGCAAGTGCAAAAGTGATAACAATGGCCTGCTTTAGCTGGATAATAGAAAGAGGAGCACTTACAAGTTCTTATCTGTCCTTCCGTCTGCAGCTTTCACTCTCCCTTTTTGTCTCTTCCCCCTCTTCTCCTCAGCCCTGTCGCTGCTCATGTAGACGTGTGCACAGGGGGAAACCTGAGGTGGATCCATTACACTCTCAGTCATTGATGCTGCCCTTCCGTGTGTAGGCTGATGCTCATGAATGTGTGTGTGTGTGTGTGTGTGTGCGTGTGCGTGCGTGTGTGTGCGTGTGTGTGCGTGCACCTGTCTTTGTCTAATAAAGCCTAAGTCATGTATCAGTTAAATACATAAAAACATCCATACTAGTCATACCATAAATGGATGTATATATGGATGCATGTGGACAAAAATGGACTATGGAGAGTTGATGTTGCTGTTGGCGTGTGTAGGAGAGTGTTGGTGAGCGATGCGAGAGCAGGGCTTATAAAGACAAAGCCCCTCTCTAACTAGGTTATAGGATTTACTCTTTGTCCATTAGTCTGGTAATGAACAACTGGCCTTTTATGACTTCCCACAGTAGTGCATGCTGCCCTATCAGTAACACTTGCTGAGTGTTCTTCCCATCAGTCCTAGGAGGACACGTTATACTGTACGTGTTGCTGTTGTTGAATGGAAAGGCTCATCTTGGCAACAAAAGATCATTTATAAACTGCTAGACTGTGATAGTGTTTCCTTAAAAGTACAAGATATACAAGTACAAGAGGTAGCTGGTCAAAATCACAAAGAAACATGTTTTCTTGATAATGCCGTGTGGTACCTGGCCTTCCTACTAAAAAAAGAATTTCCAAATAATAATGGGCGATGTTCACCAACAGTTCTTAAGATTTTTTTTTCTTTCTTATAACCTACTCTTGCAGTGTTTATGAAGATTTTCTTATTTGGGAGGTAAGAAGAGAATCTCCTCACACGGAAGAGTACTCGTGCACACTTTGTGCTGACGTTTATGCAGAATAATTTATCTGCAATTCTACATTTGAATAATATTATAGGATTAATATTACGATAACAATTTTCTCATTTATAATATTTTTATTAGTATTTTCATTATTTAAAAAAATAATTATGCTCTTTTAAAATTAAACCGACACTAACACTTCAGTTCACATCAGTAATGTTAATGAAAACTATGCCATCTAATAATTAGTGATTGATTAGGCTAGAAATATCATGGGCAGTTCAGACAGGCGGGACAAAAAGTGAGGAAGCAGACAGTTGTGCTATTGTAATGCATAAAGTTTATGGTTTACAGGTTGGGCAATGATTAATGCATATTTTTAGCGTCTCATGCATCTTTTTGTGTGATTTTATGTCCACTCTTGATACTTATTAATAGGACAGCTCTTTGGCATTCACTTTTTGTGAAGGTATTTTTAAAGTTGTTTGTTATTTCAAAGATGGTTTTTTTTTTGTTTAATTTTTGGAGTCCGGTGCTCTGCCCTCTGTACACTTTTGTTTCTCTCTACTTTTCTGCATCTTCAGTTTGTGTGTGCACACTGCACTGCAATCTCATGGCCATTTTAAGGGAATTTGCAGGACATTCACCTATGCTAATTAGGATCAACTGGCATGTGCTGTCAACTTTCAGGGGGAGTCATTATAAGAACATGTCATGAATCAGACATAGACTTTTCTTAGGAGTTTTCTTAAAACAAATTTTAGAAAAAGAATGTAGGAAGATTTTGGATAATGAGGTCCATTGTTGACAGCACACGGTGGATTATTCAGGATATCTAAGAGCACTGCCCTTTTCAATGCATTAAGCAGCACAAACACAACATCATTCACCTCCATTTCACTCCATTATTTCAGAGGTACTTACAGTGGGGAACACTCAGATACATGCATACATGGCTAAGCACAAGTCAGGGTAGGAGAGAAATGTTTTTTTTTTTGGGGGGGGGGGTGAATTGACCAAAAAGAGAGTCAATCCCATGTTGGCACCAATGTGGTAAGAAACCGTCATGCAAAGGATACTAGGAGAATTACAAGTGCTGTTCCACTTTCTTAACCCAGCTTTGACCAGTTTGATTGAATGCACCCCTGTGTAGCAGGGTGGCGTTCCACAGCCCTTTTGACATGAGTGCACTACATCAGAGTCAGCAATAAGATGATCAGATCAATAGCAGGCCTCCAGACCGCATTTGTGTGTTTGTGTGCATGTGCACATGTCTTTCTCCCCCATCAATCCACAGCTGGATGGCTGCTTATTCTGCCCTAAGGCTACATCAACTTCAGCGGCTCACTGTGGGAGAGGGGCTCCACACCAACATCGATACACAGCATGCTGAGACACAGTGAGAATGACTGATTGAATGAAACCTTAGAGTGGTATTTGAGAGCAAAGCCTCTGACAACAGCAGCTCAGGCTGTCAGCCTTCCAAACAGACAGAAAGCCCCAACACAAAGCTCCAAGGTTAAAAGGAAGAGGAAAAAAAGAAGATGATTTTGTTTGAATAAATGTTATTACTATTAGCTGGGAGGTGAAAAAGGCAGACAGCTCACATAACAAATACACTGCAGTGTTCTGAGGCTTTAATATTGTAAACGACAATGTTTGCTCTGCAAAGGTCTAATATGTGTTCAGTGCAGACAGCAGAAATACTGGAAATCTACTTGAGGCCGTGAGTGTCTCTTTTGATATTGGACATGTATTTAATTATTGATTAATATAGTGACACCAGTGTAAACCTTAGATTGAGACCGTCAAGGGTGAGTTTATATTTTGGGCATTTACAAAGGCTGGGGTTAAGTGATGGTCATTCTCAGGACTATACTTAAACTTTGTTTTGTTACATTGACAGAACGTCTATTCAAAGCTTTGTTTGGGAAATGAAATATGGATATCATGCATCAGTGCAGCAATTTGTAAGCGTGACTCAGAATTATGCCAGTCAAGTCAGATTTGGCTGATCAATATGAATATTCAACGATTGGTTTCGTTTTTTCATATAAGTTTTAAAGGTTAAACGGGGCTCAGCAGGATGTTCAGTGAGATAGTAAAATTCACATTATATGATAAGCTGAAAGTTTAAAATTTCAAAGCAGAAACTCTCTCCTCCTCCACGCCACTATCTGCATGTCCGCACCTCTCTGTAGCAAAGAGTAGAATGAAAGTCAAGAAAGCTCACTCCACAGCAAAATCTGGGGACCAAACCGTCCCCAGTAGTACACGGCACAGAAAGTATATGACTGAAAAAAAACATTCAACATCGGTTTTCTCTAAACCAACCAATGGAAAAACTTGTGGCTGAAAGACCAGATTGCAGTTAAATGTTGAAAAGAAACTTTTTGAACATATGGACCAGCACGCACACACATCAAACACCATCGTCTACGCATTAATGTAAACATTCCCCAAAAAGTGGGTTAATAGAGAGCCTGTTGCTTTGTTGTTGTGCGTTATAATTTTAGCAAACTGACAAACATGTACAGACCAATTTGCACTTTTACTCAGAAACACAGCAGTGGTGATGATGGGGATGCAAGAGTTGAAAATTCAATCTTGACTCAGACCAAAAGCAGATGATTGACTTTTTTTCTTTCCGGGCAGAGCTGGTCGGGAATCACGATGCTTTTCATCAGCATTCAAGCAGGCCCGCTGCTACTCATTAATAAATGAATAAAATTGATTCAACATTTTGTTTCTATCCATCCATTTTGTTTTTATCCAGTGTCCAGCTAGGCTCAGATCCAGCTAGATCAGAATCATCACTTTGTAGATGATAAACATTAAATGGAGGGATTATGAATAAGATCTAACTCTCTGGTCTCCTTTCATTTTGCTTCTTTAAACAACTGACTGAACAGTTTCCAATGTGTCTGCAACTATTTCATCCACAAGAGACTAAATGTACAATAAACATAGGACCCACTGCACAGTGCTATACAGTTATAGTTAAGTACTATTTAATTTTGTGCTCAGTGTTTAATTTTTCCATTCTATCATTTTTTTTATGGGCAAGTTGTCCTCTTCTTCTGCTTAAGGAATCAGACCTTGAGAATGTATTACTTATCCTGCCTCTGCACTACAATTACATTGTACAGAAAAATAATCACATCCTTCAATGAGTTATCTAAAAAATTATCTATGGATACTTTCTGAACACTACATTTTCTGCAAGTGCGCAAATAAAATATCACAATATCTTTGACCAAATACCTCATCGATATTGTGACGATATTGTAAGGTAATCAGTACAATAATAATCATCATGCACATGACTAGGTTTATACAACAGCTAAAACAGTCTGGTTAGTTTGAAATTTAAATCACTTTACTGTAATGCAGCATTTAAACCAAGACAGACAACACTTATGGTATTACAGTATTAAACCTCTAAAATATCCAGTCTTATATTGCCCAGCCCAATTTGAGAGCAGTTAACAGTTCGAGAAGTAGTAATATTTCACAAAATGGCTCAACATCAAATGACCCAACAGCACACATTGTATCTTCATAAATCAATCCAGTAATAAATTATCAGCTGCTTTCTCAATTGTCAATGCTTTTCCCTTATCTTTACCTGTAAAGCTGTCTGCCACCCAGGTAGTTACAAAAGCTCCTTGATGTATTAGCACCACTGAGCCTGCATACCATCTGTTTTTTTATGAGGTTTTGGCTGTAGATTCAAACTACACTATTATAATCCAAAACTTGTCTAATCCCAGAAAAAGCTTTCAATTCAAATCCACTAGCTTCATTATGCTGTACTTTGCGATTACATCATTACATGTTTGTTTCCAGGAAATCAAAGGATCAAACTGTACCTAAATTGATGCTCAAGTGGCCATTGTGCTCCTGAAATAATGGACCCCCAGACCACGAAATATGGGCTTTACATTTATACTCCTCGCCTAAAAACCCCTTTATCAGTTTATTGAGACCAACAAATATGTCTGTCTATCTTGTGAATATATTCACCATGCTCCTTTGAAGTCACTACATACCACATCTTTTATTGTGGACCTTAATCTTAGCCAATCCCGCATCCTCATGTAATCTCAACATGGAAAAGTATAGCACCGAGCCCACTGTGTTATAATGGTGTCTAAAAACACTCTAATACCTCATGATGTGAAGTCCTTTTAGGGTTTCAACTGAAATAACAATATAAGTCTTTGAGTGCTATGATTATTGTGGCCAGAAATATGATAAAAACAGTAAACAGTATTATCACAATAACCATTAAAGGAATATGAGGTGGGCTTGGGGTGTTACCTTGAATTTGTGAAGTAAACTTTTTTCCAACATGCCTTTGCTAAAATAAAAAAAAATATTGATAAACTGGAGTAAATAGGACCAGATTTGACATCATCAAAACTACATCAAAACATCTTCTTACAAACTCTCAAACAACCTGTGCAGCATAATCCAAGTCTCATGTATCTAGGGATACGCTCAGAGCATTCTAAACATGTCGCATTGCCTTGCCTCAGCCCTTTCTGAACAGACTGAAAGTGAAACCTGTGAGAGTTTGTAAGCACGTTTTGATATAGTTTTGCTGTTGTTAAACCTGGTCCCCCTATGACTTCAATTAATCAACAATTTTTGTCATTTTGGATTCTTCATTCACCGTAGGCATATGAGAAAAACAAAGTTTTCTTCATGAATTCAAGCCAACACAGCATGTATAATTGATAAATAAATAATTATTTTGTGGGTGAAGTTTCAAACTGTCCTGAAATACTACTACTGTACTATTAATGTCAAATATAGTGAAATTACTTCAAACCATGATTGCACAATATTCTATGTTATGCCATTTCAAATATATGAAAGTATGATGATAAATACAACAAAATGTTCAACGTGATGATTTTTAAGGCTCAAGCATTACATTAATCGATGTAACAGTGAGTCCTTAAACGTATTTTGCCGCAGTCTGACAGGGAGATGGCAGGTTTGTAACTACCACATTCCTTTCCTATACAGTATTTCAAAGAAAATCAAAGAATGCTGAGAGAACAATATTGTATAATACTGAAAGCTGGCTCAGTGCACTGAGCACCACTGTACATTAGCAATGGAAAAATATGGATATGATCATCCCATCATCCTCTGAGAGAGGAACGCTTCCTCCCACAGCTGCTCCACCACTAACTAACTGCCAGAGTCACCTGAGGACTCTAAAAGAAAGATCAGGCATAAAGCAGAAAGCCATCTGAGGTAACTGAGCTGGTGTAGCCCTTGTAGTCATCCTTTGTTGGTTGTGCTGCCAGCTAACAGTTAGCCAGCATCACAGGGGACTGGCACTGAGAACAGACAGTGGGGGAGCGGTGATGCCCAAGTTCACGCAGAGTGACAGCTAATGCCGTTTGAAAAAGTGACCGCGGCGCTACCAAAGGGAGCTAGGGGATAGGCAGTGAAAAGTTCAGCCATCTCATCACGGCTTACCATCGCTCCCCCCGCACTAATCTGACAGCTGCTGTATGCCAGTCTGCCTGGGAAGCCTGTTTCTTCATGCTTTCTCTTCCTCTTTATCTTTACATTCAAATTTATTTCATCACTTTCTTTCCTACATTTATGTTAGCTCTCTTTCGGGGCCTCCTTCTCTTATTCCCTTTCACAGAGCATCTCCTCCCTGCCTGACATAGGATCAATATTATTTCTTCCTCCCTCTGTGGCTCTGGAAACAGCAAATGAATTCAAGGCTAATGCCAGCTGACGACGGGGCAAAGGAAGAAAAAAAAATCCTCTTGCTCTTTTCTTTTTATCAATAGGCTTTAACGCACTCGTTTTAGTCTTCCAAGAAACAAGTCTTCAGGGGAGAACAAACCTAAAAGCTCATTGATTTACATCTGATGAGTCCAACTTGCTGGTTGATATGGGGAAAATCACACATCATAACATTTTTGGCCAAATACCAAGATATCAATATCATGACAATGTCGTAGGTTAACCATTGCTGATTTTTGATAAATAATGAGTAAAGCCTAGGGCTGCAACTTCTGTTGATTATTTTCTCAATTAATTAATTACAATGGCAGAAAATAAAGAACCATTGTCAATCAGTTTTCCCCAAAGCCCGAGATGACATCCTCAAATGTCTGCTGTTTTTTTTTTCCCAAACCAGATAATCACTTTGTGATGCCTTTGCCTTTGTCTGACTGTTTCCGTGAATAAGAGTCTACGGTCCATGGCAGTCATGCTGGAGCAGGATAATTAAAAATCAGATTACTCAGATTGGTCTGAGTATGTAAAATCATTTCCTAGGAAATCATATGACATCACCATGCATTCTCATGAGCCCTGCATTACCTCAATCACTGCACTGACACAGCTCATTAAATTGATTGAAAGGTTACCTAAGCTAAATGGCTTGAGTGTAGCACTGCTGATTGATCAATTCATTGACTGATTGGTTTCAGGGAGTGGTGCCACTGTTTCCAGTCTAAAAATGCTGATGCAGTCACTTGCTCGCAGCAGTCAGACCGTAATTGATTCATCCTTTTTTGCCTCTGATGGAAAAGAAACTTGAGTGCACACCAACACACAGTATACAATATACACGAGAAGAGCAGTCACATGTGCAGACAAAAGCAAACATCAATTAATGTCATACAAATATATCTCTCCTGCCTCTCTTCTTGTCTTCCCTGTCTCTCTCTTTACTCGCAGCCCATCTAGACTATCCACTGAGGGACTGCTAACAAGATGTTGCCTATTAGATCTTGGGATGGTGGAAGTCTTTAACTATGATGTGTCATCAACATGCCGCCTTTATAGCAGCTCGGCGATTGGAATATTCCCTTCCGCCTCTCCAATAGTCAGCTAATTGAGGACGAGGGACTGATGATTAATTATCCCATCCCTGTGCACTGTTTACCTAGATGATCGCTGCTGATGAGGGGTGATTAAAATTGAACTGCCACTCATATTCAGGCTCGGTGTCAAGCATTGTGCAGATGTGGTGGTATCAGCGGTTTTGTAAGTCCCTTTACCATGACTGGTGCTCGTAAAACACTACAGTAATTCTATCACATCAGTGTTAGCATAAGGACTGAATAGAGAACTGCCAAGAAACTTTCACTCAGAGGGACATGCTGAATACCTTTCACCTTCAACACAAATGTTGAAGGTGAAATGCCAAAAAAATCACAGAAACTTCCTAAAATCCTAGAAACACCCAAAGTCCTAGAATTTGTCCTAAAATTCTAGAAACATGATAAAATTCTAGACATGTCCTAAAATCCTAAAAACAACCGTACATCCCAGAAACACCCTAAAGTCCTGGAAATGTTCTAAAATCAGGAAAAGAAAACACTTGCTTTATAACGACATCCAAAATCTAAGACAATATCTAGTCACATATCACATTGATATAATTTTGATATATTGCCCAGCCCTACACAAACACTGTGGAAGGTTGCTCCATCTCAACAATTCTATGCAAATGTTTTGGTAAAAGGCGTATGCCAAGGACACAGATAGGAACTTATTGGATTCTAATTGGTCTTCCATCTTCTTTCCATCTGCAGACGGTAACATGTTGGCCAAAAACACAAGTCTCGAGAAAGACTGCGGCCTGGCCCCTGTTTTTGGCCATTAGGCATTTGATGAATGTCCTCGGGAACACCACACAGGGAGGGACATGTCGCCCAAGCGGCAGGCGGCCATAATGACTCGCTGCAGATCATATAAACAGATCAGTCACTTGCCAAACCAAACAGTGCCAAACTGTGGGTGACGCAACCCGGAGAGGGGAGAGACAGCCTGTGCGAGCTGCTTGTTTAGTTTACTTGGAGCTATTATTTGAACATTAATGCTATGCATTCCATTTTTTTGTTATTGAAAAATATCCCAGCAACACACGCACGCACGCACGCACGCATGCACGCACACACACACACACACACACACAGCTCTGACTCACTGCAGACAGAGCATCACAGCTCCTTCATTAACACTCCCACACACAGTCATACAAACAGAACAGATGTTTATTGTTATGAGCAATTTATTTTTATTTTATTCCATTGTATTTAGATGCTCTGGCAGTATTCATTTAACATTCATGACAATAACACTGAGGAGACAGAATTGAACTGAACTGAGAAGCCAAGAGAGAAAAGAACACTGACTACATAGACGGAGACAAAGAGGAAGAAACAGAGTGTATAGTCTTTTGTCCCCTCTGCTGGATGCACCACAATTAAACACAGTCGCTGCCCGTGAGAGACGAAATGCCCCTCAAGCTCCATTTGCCTTGAAATAAGACTGTTCAAACACACTCAGTGGGGGAGGAGATACACAACAGACAGTCAGAGAAACCAGAGGAGGAAGAAGAGGCGAGAGAGGGATGGAGGGGCCGGTTGTTGAGAGAAAGCCAGAGGGACTGAAAAGCACAAGCTTTTTATTTGAATATTATTTGAATATCAAATGATAGCAATTTTCTCTGCCTGTCTCTCCTGCAGGACTCGCTACCACAGAGTGCTTTTGTGGAAGTCACAGTTACCACAGTGAATTTAAGCTCCACTTTACATGGCCCCTCAGTCAAACCTCCTGTCTCGCCGATTTTTTCTCCCTTCCTGTCCACTTCCCCTTCCTTTTCGCCTCCTTCCTCCTTGTCTCCTCTCCAGCTAAGCATCATAGTTTGTCATTCGTTTCCACAGCTAAATTAATTTGTGTCATTAAAATGGTACTAGAGGGCTCAAACCTAGTGAAGAATAACAGTTAATAACAGAAGAATAACACAAGAACCAAGATGTGGTGGGGTGAGAGTGTGTTGCCAGACATGTCTGAAGAAATACATGGAGATGTATGATGAAGGTTACAAGGTTTTTCAATTCAGATGCCCTGGGGCCTCATGTACAAAGACTTGCGTGGATTTCCTACTGAAACATGGCGTACGCTCAAATCCAGAAAACGTCGTACGCACAAAAAAATCCTGATGCATGAATCTGGGCGCACGCATGAATCCAAGCACATTCCCTTTGTACATCCCAATCAGCGTGGAATTGAGCGCACATGTTGGAGTACCCGACCACTCCCTGTCCACGCCCCCATTTAAATACGCAAATCATATTTAAATAAGCCCTGCACCTGAGATTCCCCTCTCTGCACGATCAGAAAATAAGAAACAAAAGATGAGTAAGACGGGATTTTAAGCTTCCATTCATTAAGTTTATACACTTACACGGATCACACACTATTGTTGCAAATTAGTGCAGAAGTGCGCCGGGGAGAAGGTGAGGCAGATAAGTCTTTACGCACGGGGTTATTAACATGAGTACGTTGCGCACAGTGACAAATAGGGGCTTGTTAGAAAGATCTGAAACTGTAGTTTAACCAGCAAAACACAGCAAGTCACTAACTCTAACCGCTGTAATGACGCGGTGAAGACGGGATATGATTTGGGGGCGCACATGCTCAATGCGCATCACAGGGACTAATATTAGGACAATTACACGACAAATTTATTTACCAAGAAGCCACCCATCGCGCACAGTGCCAGCTTGTAGTCTGTTCCCAACCATGCTGTTACTCAGAATGCGTGAATCGTGCGTTGAACCAGGCCACCTCGCCACAATGTTGGTTAACTGCATTTGCGCATCACATATGATCTGTACATTGATGGAATGAAAGTGTTTCCTGTTCACGTATACAAATTCATCATGTGACGACGCTTTTATAGCAATGTGTGTGCAGTCGATAGCTCCGATTACATTAGGAAAACCGGCTCTCGCTGCAAATTGCGCTTTAATGTTGACCTGTTCAGCTGCATGGTATGGGAATTTGATATATCTGGCTAACATGCGGACAATTCCGTCCCATACGGCTGGCATGGCTCGGCTGAGGGTCGACTGGCACAGTCCCGATCGGTCGGCCAGCTCCCTCTGGAATGCCCCGGTTGCCAGGAACCCCAGTGTGGTCAGCACCTGTATGGGCACAGGCAGCGCATGGCTCCTGGCTGTGTTGCGCCCCAAGGCCGGCCGCAGCTCTGCGCACAGTTCCACGAGGATTGCCCTCGGGAACCTAAAGCGGCTGATGAGCCAGTCGTCATCGTGTGCCAGTACATCGTCTCTGTCTCGAAACACACGCTCTCTTCTAATTGCACCATTTGCAATGTCCTCTAATGCTGCTAAAGCTGCCATTGTTTTCAGCGGTACTTTTTGCACCACTTTGCGCACGCTTTTATATCCACTCATGTAATTGGAGACACGTATGTTTGTGTGTGTGTGTGTGTTAATTGTTCACTGGTGTTAATTGTTCATGTGTCTCTGATGTGCACATCATTAAGTCATCATTCAGAGGACGGATTGGTTACACGTGTTTATTTTATGTTTCCCAGGATCACCTCTGAGTGTCGCCAAAGTATCAACGGCTGTAGAAACGTGCGTACGCCAGCTATGAAGTTGGCGTGAGGCACCGCACATTTCCACGGTCATTTCACTCTTGATACATCTGAACTTTGCCATGAGAAAGAGCGTACGCCACGTTTTTGTGCGTACGCACCCTTTGTACATGAGGCCCCTGGTCCTTATTAGAAATCATGTAAGTTATGTATCAAACCATTAAAAACTGACCACGGACAGTGTATGCATGATTCTGTTTAAACAGATCTAAAATAAGAACCATAATAACTAGAGCATTCATCCTCTTTAAAGCAAAAAGCTAAAGTTTCTGTTTCATCACATCATGACCTCATGTTAGCTTACCTCATGTGTGCATAACCTTGTATAAATGGATTTAAACCAAAAACCATAATAGCAACATTCATTATTTTTGCCGCAGAAAGCTAAGATTTCTGTTTTACATTTCATCATGTTTTCATCATGTTGTACGCTTGTAATGACGTCACTGCGCTACAGAGATATGAATGATGAAATCTATCACAACACATTTGCATTCTGCTCTTAAAAAATAACACGTGTCAAAAACAAATAATGTACATGTATTACATAACTTATGGAGTGTTAAGAAATATTAGTGTTAAATCTTTTGGATCAATATGTTTTGTGATGTATGTATTTTTTTAAAGAACACAACTCAAAAATTGAATGATGTAAATAGTTCAAATAACTTTAAGTAACACTAAATTTATTTTTCGAAATTCAGATATGTTTTGGATCAATAAGTTTTGTTTGTTTATTCTGTAAAATCTGGTAAATAAGACTTCCAATTTTTGTATTTGTTTATTAATGACACAATGTCAATACTTTAATCAACTATTTTGGTTTATTGCATTAGATAACCGTTTAGCTTAGGTTGTACAGATTTCAGGGTTATGAAGCATTTGAAGATTGCCTGTGAAATTACTTCACAATAAGAGTTAGAAGGGGTAATTCATGAAATGCACAGTTTGACATGCTTCACACTTACACTTTACATTGACTCTATTCCTGCTTTAATAGGCCAGGCCCTTACATAGCTAACATGCCACACGATCATGTGCAATCAACAGCTCAGATTAGTCAACATGCCTCATGCAGATCCATTCCATGTGAGTGAACTCTAACTTGATTACAATCGCAGATATCCAATTCACACAGCTAAGCCCGTGACCAACAAGGCTAGCCTGTTCGTGCTAAATTATGTATAATGACATCTTACACATGCATTTGTCTGCAAGGCCGTGGGGCCTTAAATGCTTGGCATCCTCAGTGTGCAGAGGGGGGACACAAAATCCAAAACGCAGCAGTGTTGAGACACTGCTCCCGACCCATCTATGATTTAATCCTCATTATACACACCGACATCCTCCACAGTCCCACCGTTTCCAACCACTGTCTACCAAACCGATTGTAGGCCATTAGAAGTGAACGTATTACTGCGGCCGCATTGTGCGAGGCAGAAATGTGTCTTAAGCGTATTTTGTGTGATCTGCCGCTAGGTTGGAATGCAAAAAGAAGCCAAACTGGTGAGAGCAGCCAATAAGTAAATGTAAAAGCAGAGACATGCAAATGCACAGATTCCCTGACAAATCCAGCAACACAGATGAGATGCCTATAAGAACAGGAAATGCTGCTGAATTGATGTGGAAGGGAATTAGATGGATGGGCTGTAGTATATCATCTCAGAGTGATGTAATGCAGCACACAGTTGATCAGGGAAGGCAAAGTGCTGTTTATCTGATATCTCTGAGTAATGGCAAATCTGCATACATTTTTTCTTCAGTCCTCAGGTGGCTATGCTAAACTATGCTAAACTGACAGAAGGCCGATTGAAATAAATGACTATGCGTGCAACAGCATTTTCAGCTGGAGCCTGCACCTGTGGGCAACCGCTGTGCACTGTGTGTGTGCGAGCATGGATGAGAGTGAAAGTGTGACGGAGGGATTGAGAGAGATAGATAAACAGAGCGGGACAGATTAAAGATTTTGTGCATACTGATCCATGCCTATACACCGGCATGAATTGATGCCAATTGCAAACTAGAAACACTGCCACACAGTTGTATGCTTCCACGCACCAGTCAAGGTGCACTTACAGTTTACATCCATGTAACATTGATACACCACACACATCAGCAGCACACGAAGATCTATACAATCAACATCATTTGAGGTGAGCACCCAAGATTAGTGTGACCAATTAAGTATGTTTCACATTCTGTTCCTGACTTATAAAGTTGAGTTCTAGCAAGAAAAGTGTCTCTGCAAAACATTATGATGTCACATTTAAACTTTGTCCTCTTGGATATAAAATGTCAGCACTTCATCATTAAATCCTTTGAGCCATCTTTGTGAAATCTGAGCATATGAATTATTGAGTTATGTCCAAAAACATGCTTAAGAGGTCACTATGACCCTGTTGTATGTATTTTTGAGCAAAGCCAAACAAATTTCCAATGAGGTGAACAATAAAGTCTCTCTCTATCTTTCTATCTATCTATCTTATACCATATTCTAATTAGTTCATGTTTGAGTCCAAGTGGACAATTGTGTCAAATCTGATAAAACTCCCTCAAGGCAATCCTTATACATTTTGTTAACAGATGCAAGTTCATAGTGACCTTGACCTTAGAACACCAAATTCTTATCAGATCAATGATGAGTCCAAGTAAGTGTTCATGTCAAATTTGAAGAAATTCCCTAATGGTGTTGTGGAGATAACGCTTTCACAAGAATGAGACAGACAAGGTCACAGTGACCTTCACCTTTGACCTATGACCACCAAAATCTCATGACTTCATCTCTGAGTGCAAGTTAATGTTTGTGCCAAATTTGGAGAAATTCCCTGAAGGCGTTCTTGAGATATTGTGTTCACAAGACTGGACCGGACAGAGGGACAGACAGACAACCCGAAAATATAATGCCTCTGGCATCAGCTATCGCTGCTGCGGAGGCATTAAAACTGATTGGGAATGTATCCTTATTAAATGCACCCCAATATCTTTACTTGTCAAACACACAGCTACTCTCTGCTGGATAAACCATACAAATTTTTTCGTCTCCCTTAAGTGCCCAAAGAGCAGTGATTGATGGACATGTCTGACAGCAGTTAAACATTCCCAGATTTACACGGGGCCTGATGATGAAGCAATCATCGCCACATCCAGCACTGAGGTAAATCTAGCAGCCAGTCAGGTTTCTCTCTCACATACACACACACACACACACCACAGGAGCAGGGCGAGGTAACCTGGCAGGAGAATAACAACGCAGATGAATTTTGATCTCAAAAGCACAAACAGCCGCATTTTCTCTCACAAAAATACACATCATCCCATGTCTGCCTCATCTTTACCAAGTAAACGCACTTCCACATGCAATTCTCCCTGACCTCTTTTCACAAATAATGAGAAAGCAGTGTTGCGTTGGAACTCAGCGTGCCTCCAACATTAGGCCATAAGGCCTGGGCTAATTCAATTATAAAGCCTTCACATACCAATGGGCAGCAGCTCTGCGAGAGGCAGCCTCCACTCTGAGACATCCCTTCCCTGTAAACAAGAAAAGATGATGTTTCCTGCCCACAGGCTAGGATCCATGAATACTCCCTTACATCCGCTCATACTCTCACACAAACACATACACCTTTAGTCACACACAGACAAAAATTATGAGCACATCAACTGTCGGGCGCACTGACACACAGAAAGCCCTACGAGCGTTAAGATGGCGCACAGGCGGCACAAACACACACCTGAGTAAGATGACCCTGAGATGAGAAAAGAAACCAATGAAGCATACATTCAGAGATGATTGACCTTTTAATTCGGCACCGCCGGGCATGTTTTATGTTCAAGATGTTGCTTGTCCAGTCATGACATCACTGATGAGCCACCACGGCTGAACCACTTGGTTTGAGGCACTGAAATGCTCTCAAAAGTCAAAATGATGCGTCTTTTACCGTAACTCTAAATCCACTTTCACCTCTAAACTAAACATTACTCTGAGAAGTAACTTGCTTTTAATCACTTAAGTTTTTGGAAGAAGTTATTTCAGACCTTTCACCCCTTCTTGCAAAAAGGAAACTGTTTATTTATCGTGCAATTATTACAGAAGATAAGCACACAATGTGGGGACAGGGACGATTCTTTCTAGCACTTTATCAAGGACGCCTCTTCAAGCATTACATCCAGCGCTAAGTGGCAGTGAGCGTCACACTGCAGCAATGAGTGACATTTAAGTCACGACAAAACCCACACTGATATCCACTACTACTACTTTGGACAAAAAAAAACCCAGAAAATTTTAAAAAATGTACAATTGTACATATAATGAACTATTTCATGTTTTCTACACAGTTCAGAACAGGTGATAATTAAACTGAGGTCAGTTTCCTGTTGCGTAATGTATGTATGTACCTCATGTGTGATAATCATATCAGAAAGATCCTTGAGATCCTGGAACCTTGTCCTTGTACGAATAACACAAGTTTAAAAGACTCGTCTCTGACAAGCTAGCAGTTAACCATTTTTGTCCCACAGAACCACATCATGTGAAATCTGCATTAAATTTATAATAATATCCCGTGGCTGATGGGAAGAGAGGTATTTAATCCCAAGTTTTTTCTTCAAAAAACAGATTTTCAAACTCAAGCTGTTGAAAACAATCCACATCAATCATGGTGGCCACAGTTACTTTACCCTTAAAACTTGGTAAATAGCCAAAGCAACAGGCCATCAAACCCACTCAAATCCACCAGTCAGAAACACCTCCTACTCTTAAAAAATGACTGCTGGCACTATAGTTAAGCCCATTGCAGATTACTATCAACATTATGACTCAGACAAAGGGTAGGGTCTATCACTTAGGTCACTTTTTCAAACATACCACTTAACAACAACAAAGTAGCACCTTGCACAGCTTGAAACAATTAAAACTAAAAAAATATGGACCATCCACAAAGGTATTTCTAGTTGTGCTTGTGTTGCCTGACTAGACCTCTTCTCAGGACTGTGCACTGCATGCAGAGTTTCGTATACATATGTATATTTATTTATTTATTTCCACAACTCATCTTTTAGTATTTCTGTTTAAAGTTGAGGGGAAAATGTATTCATTGTCCTCTTAAAACCTGGCAAAAAAGGTTGTTTTTTAATTATTTACACATTTATTTTGTTTTTACATAATATAAGAAACTGGAATGTAAGAAACAAATTTAAGTTTGTTGTTTTGTTTGACTGTTTTTTTTTTTTGTTTGTTTGTTTTTTTTCAAAAAATCATGTTTGAGAAAACATTCCTTTTTGTGAACCTAGGGGTCAATTTTTTTCAACAAAAAGTACATTACAGTACATTTATATAATGATGATTAAATTCACTTTTAAGAAAATTTGGAATGATATATAAAAAAAAAAGAAAAAATACCGTAGGAAATAAGGGCCATCCTAATTTTTGCTTCAGCCTACAGAAAAAAAACTGGGACACAATTGAAAATAGGACGAAGCAGAACCCACTGTCTCTCACAGAGGACATGGGTTAAATGTGTCATTTTAAAGTGTTCAAATTTACAGACTACATAACTATATACTATATATAGACTCATAAATTAAAAATTAAAACAACCTTTGATGACTTACTTATCTCCCTTACTGTCACAAAACATGTTGGGTGCAGTTGCCCCCAGGATAGAAAACATGCTCTGTTGGTCAAACCCCCATGTGTGTTACATTACTAGAAAGCAAAGACTGTGATTAACGCAGTGCATTAGGATGCAAAATAGACTGCATGCATGGTGTTTAAAATAAAGCACTCAGTGTCATGTCCCCAACAGAGGACAAATATTAATTGCAGGGTCTCAAGAGGCCTTTATCCAGCCTGAGCAGAGGTCTAATTAGCCAAAACTGAAACAACACGTGATTTTACCTCTGGCCAGGACTAAAATAGTTTCCTATATTACACAGCAGTTAAGTTTTTGCATTACTTCTGAAAAACTTTTAGCCATCATATAAGAGTCTTCACACTGTTTAGACAAGTCAACATGTCTTGCAAGACTTTGAAATGACAAGAAACAACACTATTTTTCCTCATTTAACATGATGCTGTGTCAATAAGTCACGTTGAACCAAACTGCGTCATTAGCTTAAAACTCCCAAAACTTGACGACAATGTGGAAGAAATTGATATTTTAACACAATACCAAAAACCCAAGTTATTTAAAAAAACACATCTGTGTATACTTTTTATGGAAACGAGCAAACGAAATGATAAAATGAACACTCACCAAGTTGACGTGCGGCATTTTTACATCCCCCTGCTCCGTTTTTGCCAACGCCATGTTTGTTACTCCAGCATCGCTTCAAGACAATTAAGAGAGCGAGTTGACAATTGCTAGTTTTTGGGCACTTCACACCGAATATTTGGCACTTGTACTACAGGATACATCCGTCATTTTGAAACTCTCGCGCATTCTTCTTCCGTAGTTTGTTTTATTTTTGACGCGTCATCCTCTCCAACAGACAGCTGCACGCGCCTAATTAGATCATAGCAGGAACAAAGTATCTCGAGATGTCAGGTGAAGGAAGGACTGTACCACTCTGGGAGTGGGTGAGGCCGCCCAATTGGACATGTACCAATAGCTACTAGCCACATTTTTATATTTATTTTTTAACGAAAGAAAAGTCTAAAAGTCTATTAAAAAAAAAAAAAAAAAAAAAAAGACTTTTTAACTTTTTACTTTGCCTTTTTTTATTTATTGAACGTTATCTATTTATCTCTTGACTATTTATTATACATTTTAGTTTGTTTTACAGTTTTAATACTTCCTTTGTCATTTTATTATTTATATTTATTATTATTATGTATCATTTTACTCTGTGCTGTCCTCTCATGATTTACCTCTTATTATTTATTCTTTATTATTACTATTATCATTTTATTTATTTATTTATTTATTGGTTATTTATTTACTTTCATGTTTCTACTTATAGGTTTATCCTGCCTTTGGTGCTTCCCACCTCTCTTGGTGGTGTTTCCTCAGTGTCTGCTTTTATTGAGTACTGTTTTTTTATTTTTGTTTTCTGTGTGTGTATTTATTCACATGCTTGTGTGCTTGTGTGGTTTGATATTTGGTCACAGGTTGTTGACGTTTCATTTAACCAAATGTTTCCACCTGCTCAAAGGAAATCAAAAGCTATTGAAGCCATTGAGCTTCAATAATTCAAAGCTATTGAATGTGCACCTAAAATAGATTTTAGGTGCACATCCATGCCTCCTAAAGACTTAACCTTCTCCGTTTTTAACACATCAATAGCTCCCCTCTTGTGAAATTATCTAGTCAAATTATCATCTTTTTTATTAGAAAATAGAATCTCATTGCTGGATTGAAACCACATTTGCAGTGCATGGCCATGGCCACCAAAAAGATGAGCAGTCTCTTCAATCCATTCACACACTAACAAAATGAGTACAGTAACCTGACGTACAGAGAAATCTGTCAATAATTATATTATATTCTCATACATCCGCTGGCAATGCAACACTTTCAGTCCATCTTGTCAGAGTCAATATTCTCAATTTGATCATTCAGCTTGAACCAATGCATATTTTAAGTGCTCCACTGTGCCAAAGAGAAACATTTGGAGAGGAAAATCAGAAAATGGCTACTTTTTTTTTTTTTTTTTTTTTTTTTTTTTTTTTACTGAATTGACTATAGCCATGGAAAGACAGCGAGGGAGATAGACCTGCTAGCAATGTCAGGCAGGCGAGCAGCCCTACAGCTAGCTCTGACATACCCCACCCTCTGCCCTCGCCCCTCCCTCTCAGGAGTCGGAGGCAAGCAAAAGGCCTGGAGGGTTGTGAAAGCCATGCTCTCCAGTAGGCAGAAACATGTTTAGCATTTAACACTGCACAGGAGGTAAAGGTCTCGAGATTTAGTCCCTCCTGTTCTCTCTTTCGCTCATCCATGGCATGTGTGATATGTTCTTACTCATATCGCACACTGCACAATCTAAATCTTACTTAAAATAATCTTGGAAACCGATTGCCTTGAAAAGGAATGTAAATGTAACTATACATATGAATTAAAATGTTGCTGTATTAATTTTGTGAAGTTGTTGCAACTTAAAAATGACAAGTGGAATTACATTGTTCTTTCATAAGTGTAGCAAGATAGTCTGACTTAAAGATAAAGATAAGAGATCTGCAAAGACTGTTTTCTTAACATGTTGAAGACTATACAAATATGAGTAACTGGCAGAATACAGATATCTAGTACAGTTAACTTGGTTTACCAAAGTTGCTAAAACTTAGAAACAATGATTTAAAAAAATTGTCATTTTTAAGTTGCAACAACTTCATAACATCAAGTAAATATAACTGAATTTCAAGTAAACTTAACAATTAGATACAAAGTTAAAATTCATAAAGATAAGTTATATTTACTTACATTTTTCAAGGCATTCAGTTTCCAAGACTTTTTTTATATATATATATATAAAAAGGCAGCAAGCAAATGAAACAGACTAGATAAGCAGATAAATAGATATAGATAGAACAGATAAATATTATTATCATTATTACATTACATTATTATTATTTTTTTTCACATTTTTATGATCCTCCACCCTTTTTTGAAACAATTTTTTATCTAATTTTCATGTTTTATCTAATTTCTTCCGTTTTGTTGGACATTTCTTGCCAAGTTGGTCATTGCCTTTTTTCTCCATGTTTTCAGAAGTAATCAAACCAATTTTCTCAGGTTTCAAAGGGTTAAGCAGCTTTCGAAAGGCATCTGAATGCTGCACAAGAAAACTGATGTTGATCCAGGTTTCAAAGGGTGCTAGTAAAATCAACTTGTCAGATTTTACAGTGCATAGACAGGCAAATTCCTTGCCCTCTAAGCATCTTGGGATTTATTGTCTTTTCCCCAGTCGCTGCCCACTAGCCCTCCCTCCCTCTCCGTCTTCCCGTCCTCTAATGGGAATGGATGATAGCCGCATTCCCTACACTGCCACATCACAACTGCCCCTGCACCCTGCAGTTCGCCATCCCATCTCTCTGCGGAGACTTCCCCCTGAGTTCACGGGCTGCCTGTTTGACGCAGCACAGTCAGTGGAGCATATGAATGAAGGATGGGATGCTTTGGTAGCAACAGGCCAACCGAGGAGGCAGGCAGACAGAGCGGAAAGGAAAGCCTCGATGCGGGAGTCATCTGGGTATTTGTATTACCATGGGACCTTCGCAAAACTGTGAAGCCGGAATTTCTAATAAAAATGATAGAAAGCTGGGTTAAAACTTGACAAGACTCCTGATGTGCTGTATATATGCTAAGAGATGTGAGAGGGAGCTCGGGGCACACACACCAGAGGTCGCAATTTGGATTCAAACCTACAAAACGTAACCAAATTGCACATGAGGCCCCAGCCGGAGGGACTATTTGGTTCCCCCCAGGAAACGACTGCTAGAGGTGAATTTGCAGCCACCTGTTTTTCTAGCTCCATAAACAAGTGCATTAGCCATTCCCAAGGCTTCGGTAAATTCATTAAAACAGCAGGGAGTGGGCCAGGGGGAGACAGATGACCCCTCCTTCCTACTGACAGACAGCCAAGGTGAGGCAATGTCAAACCACAGGTTGCTGCCTGCACTCTCACCAAAGCTCATCTCCACTCTGTCTCTTTTTCTGGTCGACTCTTGCTGTGTTTAGCGGAAATAGGACCATTTTTCTCACCACCTCTTCAGACCTTTAGATTCATTCTTCTCCCTTACCAAAGACAGAGCAATGAGTGAAAAAATCACTTCCATTACCTTGCCCTACTTGATCCTGATTTCTTTAAAGTGTCATCACTTCTCTTTTATCTTTACCTAATTTTTCCACTTTTTACTCGTCCTTCCCCTCTGACTCAAACCAACACTGAACAGAAGCTGCTGTGCGCCTGACATACTTGTTCACTTAAAGGCACAGTTCACCCCAAAATCAAAAATACTTTTTCTTTTCTTACCTGTAGTGCTATTTACCACTCTAGATATTGGCTGTAGAGATGTCTGCCTTCATTTCGATATAATGGAACTAGATGGTACTAGCCTAACTTTGTGTTTTGTAATCTGCCTGTCTTTTAGTGCATATGGACATACTATTACCCATAACTGCATGTTTTAACATTTTATTAAGGGTCTACGTTATGACTCTTGCATTTTATCTCTGCTTCTGTTTATGGCTGTTTCTTGTTGCTATTGATGCCCTGCATGTCTGCATGTTATGTTTAGTTGTGTGTCCTTGCTTCATGCTGCGTGCATGGCCATTTTTGTGCTAAAAAGCTATATGTTATTGCTTTATGTTGCACAGCATGCTAAAGTACCATATGCTGTTGCTGTGCTTTCGTTTGTACTGTTCTGCTGTTTCTTGCTGCTTTGCATGGCTTGTTTTTTGTCTCGGGAGTTCCTGTTTGTTGTAGCTGTTGCTGTCTTTCTGGTTTTATCAGTTTGCAGGTTTCAATACATCTTGCCAAAGGACTACAGTTGAAAATTAACCTGATGAATATACTGGTGCATATACAGAAATGTTGATTAATGTGTATTGTCCTTATGAATAAAATAAATAAAAATTAAATGGTTCTAAAAAAACAAAATGTCAAAAAGGTTCATTTGAAAAACTCAACAGCAATGTCTCTTTCCAGAAATCATGACCTGATTACTCATGATAATCCACAGACCTTGTTGTGCGCAGTTTAAAATAGGAACTATTTTCTTTCTACCTTACTACACCCGCCAAATGTATCACCACACAGATGGAAGTGTGCATCTAGTCAAGGATGAGAGGCTCATGCTTGTGCTTATGCAAGATGTAAATGTTAACCCTATAAATTCTGCAACAGGAATAGTCCACCGTGCTGACATTGGTATTTTTTGCTAATTGTGATGTCATTTTTGAGTATCTTCAAATGCCTCATATCCCTTAAATCTGTGTAACTCCAACTACAAGGTGCAGACTTCTCCTTAGTCATTAGTTCAAGGCCCACACCTTAGATAAACTACCACATCTTCAGTTTCATTTCACAAAATGTTAACAAAACATTGCAAGAATAAACAGAAACAGCACTTCAAAATAAAGCTCTGTGCCGGAAATTCACTCTACTTCAAAATAATGTGTATTTTTTTTTTACTAATTTAACATATTTGCAGGTCACTTGCAAACCATTCAGAATGGACCCAAGACCCAGATCATCATCAGATTTTACAAAATAAACAAACTCCATAAGTTATTTGAACTACGTACATTATTTTGTTTTTGAGTTATGCTCATTTTAAGAGTGCAAAGGTGCTGTGAAAGATTCATTTTTCATTCCTCTGGCACCACCAGTCACTTTCACGTTATTTTGCAATGCATATAATGTAATGACACCATCACAAGTGTAAAACATGATGGCATGAAAGACAGAAGCCTTAACTTTCTGCTGCTGCTGCTGCAAAAAAGGAATGCTCCGGCTGTTATGGTTCTAATTTTAGATCAATTTAAACAGGATCATGCAAACAACAATGTTCCGTGGCCATTTGAGGGACGTCAGTTTTTAAAAGGTTAATGGTCCTCCTCGGCTGAGCTGTGATGTTAGCTAGCTCAGTGGTGCTAGGTTTGCTAGAGATCGAGATAGATGCATGCCTCCTTTTGTGTTGTAATACAAGAGGCTAGTTACACTATATGTGAAAGAAGGCAGACATTTCCACAGCAAATATCTCCAACCACTAACACCAAAACAATCTAGATTGATAAATAGCACTACAGGTAAGAGGCAAAATATGTAATTTTGGTTTGGGGGTGAACGGTCCCTTTAAGAATAAGGATACATAAATTTTGTTGCTGTTGCGCACCAATTTTTTTTTTTTTATTCCTTCATGCTGTAATAAAATTCTCCACCTACATAGACTCATAAAACTCTTTAGAAACCAATCAACGAGTCAAATACATTTTTCATCGTTCTTGAGAAGTTGACATTTTGGACGTACAAGGTTACATACAAGGTAAAGCCCACACAGCACAAACATAAATGATCCTTACACCCTCTCATCTCTCTCTATGTGTTGCTGTGACACCCAGCAGCTGTCCCTGTGCCGTGTCGTGGCCTATCAGGACCATCTGTAGGGGCGGGGAAGGCATTAGCTGCCACATCAGCATACAGACTTTACCCTTCCTCGGGTCACAGGTGGCGGCGGGGGACATTACCAGGGCAAGTGCATGCACAAAATGTATACAAATGCATATGCATACAAAACTTTCTCCAAAAGGACATGTAGGCACTCTGAAGGATGTGATCATTCTTGCTGAAACAAGCACTGCTTGGATTGTTATGGAAATGTGTTTTGTGCAAAATGTACTTAATCCTGCATAATGAATACTTAAGAAGGCATTTTCTAATTTGATGTAATCTAATCTACTTAGATGCATTCTTACCCACTTACACACACACAGATACCACATTGCTGCGCTGTAATTGCACACTGAACTGCTATCCTACGATAATCCATAAATCACTACAGTATTTCTTTTGCTGAAAAAGTTGCACATGCCATCACACAGAATCTATGCACTTCAAAAGAGCTTACAAAGATATTCTACAGCTACCTTAAGTGCACTAAGAGGCTTGTGCTTAACACCCCATGACCTCATCACTACATTTACACCATGACCTGACGCAAAAGCAGCAGCCCAAACATCAGAGAGCTCCAGTCAGCAGTTCTCGCCCTAAGCCCCTATTATGTTCGTCCCAAGTCTGGCTTGATTTTTTTCTTTTTTTCTAAAAAAAAGGGACAGAAAATAAAAGAAATGCAAGATGCAAAGCCAGAACAGGAGAAAATAGAAATGAGAAAAAGTGAGGGTAGAGGAAAATGTCCAGCACAGTCATCACTAGAAGGGCTGTAAATCAGACATAATCATAATTGTGTTATCCCACAAGTGCTGCTTCCCACTGGCTTCACACAAGTCAATAATTAATAAAAACGGCAGCTTAAGCCACTGCCAGCCCACACTCACAAACACACAAATAAACATCCTTTGTATTGTATTTAGAAACAGGCCTGACTGGGTCATTTGTGGGTTGTTTACTTCCTGAGAGCTACCATTAATTTCTGCAACAGCATTGAATAAAAGTATTCAGGAAGGTAAACAGCGACTGGACCAAACCACGGTCAGAAGAAGAAAGAGACAGAAAGGTAGAGGCAGAGACGGAGAAAAAGATTGGAGCATACCAAGACACATGCACACGCACACGCACACACACACACACACACACACACACACACACACACACCTCTAATCCATCATAAAAAAGCCAGAGCAGCAGTCCTTCCGTACAGGGAGCTGTCCAGGGAGCAACAACAAACTCGGAGTGCACAGCACAACTATGGTACACTCAGAAAGTGGTGCTGGAGAGTGTGTGGAACTAGGTGCTGAAAGAACAGCTCTTCAGTGTTACAGTAAGGGGGGGCATATAAGGGGAGTGAGCAGCAGTCTCAGGTCTGGAGCTATCCAATGTGCTGAAAGAACAGCGCCTCAGTGCTACAGTGCTTGGGAAAAATGGCAGAGGGAAAGTAAAGCTGTGTTTCCTTCTTTCAGTACATTACTTTTGGAACTAGCAGTAACACCTACAAACAGGTACATAGAGTCCAGATCTGTTTAGCGTTTCCACCACAGACTCTTACATGTGGGCGGGGATCTTGTTACTCGATGCTCCGTCCAGCACCACTCACTGTATTCCCCTGTTTACTGGTGATACAGAGGGAAGTCAGGTTAGTGTTTATTGCCCACAGAACAGGACTGTTTGCCAACATTTTTAGAACAAAAAAGAGCAGGTCAGAGTGGGAGTCTCTCTCTTGATGAGATATATCTATGAATAGCAGGTTTGTGCATTGCCACCTTCTAAGGCAAGAGCAGAGGTTTAGTGCTGCTGGAGCACACCAAAACGATGATCCACCAGTTGTTGATTTTTTCTTGAGCGAGGATTAGAATGTATGCAGTTCACATAGTTTTGACGTTATTTATAGACATTTTTTGAGGATGTACTCATTATTAAAAGTGTATGTCATCCAAGAGAGACAATAAAACAAATGAAATGGTCAAAGTTGTCATATTGAAATTTTAGGCATGTTGACAGATTCACAATATCAACATTACAAATGAATGTTCCAAATCAAAGTTTGCTGGCAGGCAGCCCAGTGAATCAAGATTTTTTTTTTCTCAGTCAGTACAGCTGCTGCTACAAGCTGCAAAACATCCTTTAATGTTATAGTTATAGTTTACTAATGTATGAAAAACCTATCACGGTATAAACAATTTATTAACAGCCACAATTTAGCCTTGACCACATAGTGATTCTCTACTGACCAATCAACAGATTGCAGTCTTTTTAGCTCCACCTTTTAGTACTGGATCTGTGTGCTAAGTACCCCAAGCGGAGGGGTGACCAAAAATGGGGACCATTCCAAAAGTACTATCCTCAAGTTTTCACAATGAAAATGCAAAAAAAAAGTGCATACCAAACTGAATTGAACTGAACCAACCTGCTCGTGGAGACACTCCATAAGGCCTGGCGCTTTCCAAGGTGCTGAAAGAACAGCTCCTCAGTGCTACAGCAGTGAGAAAAAATTGTAAAAACGAGTGTGAGCAGCATTCTCAGGTCTGGAGCTATCCATGGTGCTGAAAGGACAGCTCCACGTACTCTATTGGGTGGCAAAAATGGCAGAGGGAGAGTGAGCAGCAGCGTCTGGACCTATCCATGGTGCTGAACCTCTCATTCCCTCTGAAACAATTGACTGGAGTAAAAAAAGGAGAGTGGAGGCAGAATGGGCTGAGAAAAATCTGTTCAAGGCAATGAATCAACGGCATGGCTCTCCTTTTGGCACTGGCTATGTTTGCGTGTGTGGAGTAAGCCATTGTCAGACTGTTTACTTATATCTTTGATATGCAATTGAGTTTCCCTGCTGCTATGAATAAGGCTGCTGACTGAATAATCCTTACCATGGACAGAATGGGGGGGGGGGGGGGGGTTTAAAAGGTGTAGCTGCCTGCAGATTTGATTTTCTGAATTTTTTTATTTATTTTAAACAAAAAACAGAATATACAATTACAAATATTTGTTTATACTTTAACCACATTTTCAGGACCTATATAACCTAGAATACACAGGTATGTACTGAGAACAAATATATTATTAACATCAACAATGCTCTTTTCTATTTCATGAATAAGAAATGCCATCCAGTCAGAGCATTACAGAACATTATAACAGTAAAAAGAAAACACTGCATCGATTGCCAAGGCGAAAATGGACTCCTGGAAAGTGCAGGTAGTAAATGCATGAATAAAAAGGCCTAGCATTATTAGAACACAGTGGACATACTTTACTTTCCATTAATACTGTATCTCCATGCTCTGTAAAAAAAGATTTCTATTTAAAAAGTTGGTTTCATGTTCTCCAGAGCTGCAATGATGAAATATGAGCGCAACAGTTTACACCAGGCCAATCGATGTTAGGAGTATTGTAATGCAATTAATAGTCTAAATTTAATTCATTATTGATAGCTACGCTCATCTAATATCTACCTGCTGTTTATTAGACAATACATTTTACCACTAAAGAGAGAAAATGATCTAAAATTGTTAAAAGTATTGACTTTTTCTGCAGGAAAGGTGTTCAGATGTGGAACTTAACCTTCTATGGAGCATGTGAGCTGTGTTTTGCAGCATAGGTTACCAAGGTAAGCTACTGCAGTTTGTGCAACAGGAAGCTAGTGTTGAACCCAAGATTAGCTTTTCTTTCTTTGAAAGCAGTTTGAGGATTGATTTGTATTTCCTGGATGAAGTTATCCTGAATAACAGTGCTTTTATTTTGACATAAAGGCAAAATGAGTGGAGTGTTTAAACCATGATCTGCATCCATTTTGGTTTTGATCGTTTGATTGCTGTTACATGAGATATAGTCAGCGTTTTGGGAACCCTTCCGGCATTCACTGTGTTTCTGCATTTTTACCATCATTTTGTTCCACACTGTGCTCCATAATTTTTCCAAACATTGCCAGTGAATGTGGTTAGACTTCTATGTCGGGTGCACTCTTGGTGAGGCTCTCTCCCATGGATAGACTTTTAAGTGATAATCAAAAGTGTGCTATGAAAATGAAACTGTCTAACATCTCTTTAAAAAGCAGCTTTAATTACAGGAACATTTTTTAGCAAAGTGAGTTTTGAATTTTTTAGTGTTCAAGTGACAAATTCACATTTCAATGTCAAATTAAATGCAAAATGTTCCAGCTCCACTGGGCTTTCAACTGAATAAAGTGAATATTTTACTCAAATGTATTTTATTTTTGCTTACAATATCTCAAACTATGTTTTGCTGTATGTTTTATCATGTTTAATTACTGATAAACCCTCATTATGGAAATATTGTTGTAATATTGCATGTCCAGAACAGACCAGATGTTGTGTACTGGCTTGGGCAAATGCTCATAACTTTTCCTTTAGAAACGGTGACATATATACGCAAAGGGAACCAGCATATGTTTGAAAAGGAACCTTTTGGGACTGAAAAAGGTCTGTTTGGGGGACAATTTACTGCTTTGGTGAAATGTGTGGATTTATCAGATAACGAAGAGGATGAATGAGTGTTCCATGATAGAAACCTTGCAATATGGTAAACCTGAGCTAAGATTTGTGGCGGTGATGAAATAAATTTACTTTCACCATGCTTTCAGGATTTATGTATGTAAAAAACCTATAGACATGTACATATAGGAAACATTTCTAAATATATATATGACAATGCTACACTCCCCCTATAGGAATCACATGCTCCTTTATATATATATACTATATACTATCTATATCCCCCCTACCCTATATTCTTCCCCTATATATAGTTTCAAGTAAAATTCACATACCTTCTCACCCCCTATAGCTTTGGCGTCCTATCATCAGTCTAGCCTATTAATTCTAGAAACTCACCTTTGCAGGTTTGTGCATCTCAGACTTGCTCTCACATTTTTTAAACTCACCATCTTGCCTATACAACCTTCAGCACCATAACTTTCTGAAATCCCAGACTGGGCTCCCCTCTTTGTACATGGATAGTTTTCTAGATTAGGCTGAGGTTAACCATCTGATATGAGTTCAGATTTTGCTATGTTTTTCAAAGGTGATCTAAAAATGTTAGAGCAAGTCCTTAAATATAAATCTAGTTTCAGAAAATCATATTCATATAGCTTTGGCGTAATCCAGCAGCCTATTAATAAGAACTCCCCTTTGCAGGTTTGTGATTCAGGACTTGCTCTAACATTTTTAAATCACCTTTGAAAAACATAGCAAAATCTGAACTCATATCAGATGGTTAACCTCAGCCTAATCTAGAAAACTATCCATGTACAAAGAGGGGAGCCCAGTCTGGGAAAACTGAAAAAATGCATGTCGTTAGAGAACTGTCCATGGTGCTGAATCAACAGCACCTCACAATACAGCAGCAGCACTGGGAGCTGTCTGTGAAGTATGTGGTGCTGAAGTGTGCCAATGGGCTGTGTGCACAAAGCATGTCCTTCCTTGATGGTCATGGAGCCCTCGCGGCCTATCCCACAGTGCATCTTGAACCCATTGTTTCTGGTTCAGCTCTCCAGCTCTGAACCACAGAGGCTGGAGGTGGCGATGCACAGTGAGGTTTGCCACAAGCACTTAATGACATGAAGGAAGGTCACTGAAATTCTCAGAGCTGATGCTCAGCATTCAATTGCAAGTGGTGGATGAAGGAGATTTGAGAGAAGATAACTAAATGAATAATGTTAATAGACATAATAATAGTATTCAATGTTGGGTAACGGGTTTACAGCACTTTTTGTTTTTGTGTCCACTTCAGTCATTCTGGCCTTGCAAGATTTGAACTTCATAGGTATTTCCTTTTTAAGCAGTCTGATTTACAGTCCTCTCCTTCGCTTGGAAATCAATATAAAAGCTTTCCACAACTTACTGTATGAGTACACTTGGCTCTTAATGGACTTTCAAATTTCAAACAGTAAAAAACATAGCAGCTGTTACCAAATGTTGTGCTTATTTAAGAGTACAATTTCAAAATAAATGCAAGGTCATGTTCGCAAACCAGTGATTCATACCAGTGAATCATAACTCTTTTTAAATAGTTAGTACAGGAGGTTACGAGTCACACTAACTTCTTTTCACAATCCATATTTTACTGATTGCATCTTATCACATCAGTTGGGCTAAACAGGTTTAAGGTTTTTGTTTCCCTAACGTACATGTCATAGCACAGACTGAACCAACCCAATCTCAGCCCCCACGCGTCAAATACTAATATTTGGTTAGCCTCGTCATCAGATACTAATGCACAGAGGCACCCTGTAGCAGCAGAGCTGTATTATTCAAATAAAACATATTTCTCTCTTTTTCCCTGATAGTCTGATAAAGTCTCTAAATGTGTCACTACTTGCTTTTTAGAAATTAAGTATCTAAGAGGGTCTAAAAAGTCAAATAATCCAGCCAAGTTAGCAACATGGTGAGCAGAAACTTGACATTTCCTTTGAAAACGGAGGTTTATTTTTACGATTCAAAATTCATATAACAAACATAATTTTATAACCTGTTCATATCGAAACATTAGAGGGGTACATAGATCGTCGGTATTTGATGAGTTGGAAGTTAGAATGTGTTGAGCGTGTGAAATGTAGCAAGGATTTGCAAGTCTTTCTATATACAAGTGTATTATGACTTTATACTACTTATTTAGATACTTTATACTTTATTAATCCTCCACAGGATATTACATTCGTTACAGCAGTTCAATCACAGCGAACCATACACAACCACACATAACATGAAAGCCCAGCTGTAATTATCCACAAGAAAATAAATCTTAAAAATAAATATTGAATAATAAATACTAAAAAAAATCTTATTTCTAAAAATATCCAATACTAATAAAAACTATGTAGCGTATACAATGCGAAGTGTGCCAAAATGCAATAGTTGAAAACAATAATTATAAGGTTGAATGTGAAAATCCGCTTCTCTGTGGCAACCCATTAATATTAATGCAGTCAAAACATTGAAGAAGAATAACATATCCCAACAGGAATCTAGGGTTTCACATTCCTAATCAATGTATTCAGGCATCATCCACAGGAGAGTAATTATCCCCTCTGCCATTAATGATGGATGATCTGTAGTGCTGATGTGATCGTTTTGCAAATCCATAAAAGCGCCTGGAAAATGAAAGCGGCTGCACGGTGAGAACACGGAGACTTCACTGCCTCTCTGAGAACACGAAAAGGATCAACCAGGAGGAAGATGGAGATGTTAATGTTAGTGGAGAAAACAACACACTCGCTCTCCTCATTGACTTGCTCGGGGCCACACAGGTGTGACTAAGTCTTACAGATTCACAGCTGATGGCGGAGCGGGGTTAGCGAGTGAGTAGTGGGTAACTGGAGCAAAGTGCCCGCCTTGCAGATCCTTGGAGAAAATGGCTTGGCAAGAGAGAGAGCTCTGGATCGATAAGGCTCTGAAGAAGTTTGATAGGGTTTTGGTGGGGCTGACTTTTCAACACAGCAGTGGTGCTTCGGAGGAGCTCAGAGGTCTAGCTGGGTCCTGTGATCCGCCTGTCTTTTCTTTTTCTCTCTCTTCTCCGTTTTTTTCTCTGTTAGTATCTTTCTCTGATTCTCTGTCAGCCTGGAAGCTATGCACTGTGATGGTATTGATCATTTTTCTTACTGTGTGGAGAGGTTATACCTCAAGATGTAAATATCTCAGGTAGAAATTGCCAGTGATGTTTATTGTACATTGTTCTTTAACCCTTTAAAAACTTGACGGACATCAGTTGACGCCTTTTACTAGCTATATGACCGTTTTAAAACTGAGCAAATTGGTTTGACCTCTTTTGAAAAAATGGGGAAGAAAGACTAAATGTCCCACAAATTGCAAGAAATTTTACCAAAGAATTTGTTTTTTTAAAAAAAGGGAGGAAGATTGTAGAAAATAGTCCAAATATAGGGGAAAATGTCTTGAAAACTAGATGTATAAAATTTTAAAATTACATTACAGGAAAAAAAATATTTTTCTTTGGCTTATGTTTAGGTAATTTTCTTGTAACTTTTTAAAAAATATTTTGCTAACTTATACCATATCTTGTAAAATAGCTTGTCGCCTTCCTTTAATGTATTCTTTTATGAAAAAAGAGCTGTTGCTCCAGAGTTAAAAGGTTAAGTTCAGATGGTGATGACTGCAACTTCAGCAAACCTAGCTGAAGAAAATGTCAAAAACGCTGCATTCTGTCCTCCATTAAAAAAAAAAAAGAAGAAAGGTTGACAGACCGATGGGCCGCAGCAATGGTGGAAATCCCTGACACATTCCCAGACATCCACTCTGTAAAAACAGGCCCGAGCATCTCTGCTGCTAATACCATCTGTGACACCACACACACACTTCCTGTCTCCCACACTACACAGCTTGCTATACACCAGGGGCCATGTCAAATAGCAGAGTTATTCCTGGGACTGGCTGCGAATGGGAGGCGCAAGTCACCGTACATGCCAGTCCTCGAACACCAGGGCCAAATGGTGTGTCACACCAGCTTGGAAGAGAGGGAAAACACAGATGAATCCTGGACGGCTCTGTTTGGTAACGGGAGAGAGAGACTTGGAAACCTGGTAAGTGCTAAACCCCCGCAATTAGCACCGTTGATAGGAAGAGTGGCTCTGATCCCAAAACAATCAGATCTGGGCTTATTTCATTTCTGGGCCATGATTTGAGAGGCTGCA
Organism: Plectropomus leopardus; assembly: GCF_008729295.1. Lineage (NCBI taxonomy): Eukaryota > Metazoa > Chordata > Actinopteri > Perciformes > Serranidae > Plectropomus > Plectropomus leopardus. Next base: position 4,594,829 of record NC_056485.1, on the reverse strand, counting down.
GCTCTGGACTTCTTCAAACTGTTGAAACTAAACCAGGACTGGCCTAAAACACTCATTAAGTGGAACTGTATTGGCTTTAATACTATTTTCATAACAAGATACAGTTTAGCTTTAAGAATTTCAATTAAAAATTATAATAATAAATTATAATGATAAACTTTATTTATATAGCACAATTCGGTTTTATTTATAAAACCCAATATCACATATTATAATTTTCCTCAGAAAATGGAGCCTCACAGTTGTTAAGGAGGGTTAATGGAAACCCGCCTAATGTGTGACGACCATAAATCATATAGGGATGTGTTAAAAGCAATATTTAACGAAAACAACGAACAGTTGACTTTTGATTTTTGATCTTATTTCTCCCCTTTTCACTCTTTATAGCTGCTCTCAGCCTCAAGTATTGGTGGAAAATGGGTTTACACTGGATTTAAGTGAAAGCCTTATGTGTCTCGTTAAAGGGTGCTGATATAACACACCAAGGTGCCTGACGAAGCATTGGGGACAACCTGGGAATGAGAACGGGCTGGTTCATGCGTTTTAGCGAAAAGAGGCAATGCATGGATGCATGTGTCTTTATGGTTGCAGTTATTGGAATTTTGCACGTTTTGTATACGAGCCATGATAATACGTCTATTACTGCTCATCCTAACACAGCAGTTCCTCTTGATAAACACATCACTACTGATGGAGCTGGAAATGTGCATTAATCACATATTTCCTCGAAGAAAGTGAGAATATTGAAATCATCACTAGTGTGTTAAAACTGTTACAGAGTTGCTTAAACTAGGCAATAACATTATTTTAAAAAACATGAACTCATTAAAATGTCCAAAATATAACCAATAGGAAATTGGACTTTTGCACTGGGTTGTGAATAAGAAGAAAACATATTGCATGGTTCCCTGATTCTTAATTTAGGTGTGTTGTGCAGGAAAAAAGTCTATGCAACAGCAGTTAAAAATGTCCAAGTATGGTGAGGGACGCAGTCCAAAAGACTAAAGAAAAGCTTGCACTGCATCAGAGCAGTTAGTCAGCAAGTCTCACTAAAGCTGTCTGCATGGATGGTTGGATTGGACTGAGACGGAGGGAGGGACAGATAGTCTGTGACTCTGTTCTCTCTCTCTCCTCCCCCGTCATTCTCCCTCCTCCCCCTTTTCCCCCTGCTACCATCATTTAGACACATTCAGCCTTCACGTCTCTACTTTTCCCCTTCAAATTATGACAGTGCCAGTCAGAGCGCCGGATCGGCACAAATTTGACACAGGCCTCATTTGCCCCTGACAAACAGGAAGATGACAAAATAAAAAATCTGCATAAACACAAGAGAAGCTATTAAAAGCAATGCTTGGAGAAGGACATATAGTGCAAACTAAAATTAACACCTTAGCTATCAAACAGTTTTTTCAGCTGCAAAAAAAAGAACAGAAAATATGCCGGGAACCAGAAGCAGACAAATCTGAAAGCTAATTTTCATGTTGTCTGGCAACTTGACGGGCATTTACACAAAATATGTTGTGACGTCATTGTTGGCTCCCGTGCTAGTGACACAACGGTGAGCATAAAGGCTTCTCTTTGTGCAATGTTAGATATGTACAAAGCTATGGATGGAGCCCTCCATCTCTGCTCTGCATTAATTTATCCATATTTGTGCACTTTTCTCAAAGGCTTATGGATGCAGACGTAACGAAGGAGTACCACCAGAGATCATGGGGGCAGTGTGACGTACGACAGTAGGAGATGACAAAGACATTTAAAAAATAGTTGTAAATAGTAGTAAAAAATGACCAGCCTAACAAGAAATGACCAAAAAATGTGAAAGAACCTGATAAAACATTACAAGAAAATTACCTGAAAATAAGCAGAAAGAAAGAAAGAAATCAAGAAAGAAATAAAGGACCAAATATAATAAAATATAAATTTCATAATTATAGCTTTATGTTTTCATAAGATATCAATCAGCTCAGGATTCAGAGGTTTAAATACTTCTCAAATGCATCTGAATGCAAAACAAAAAAGTCATGTTGATCCAGGTTTCAATGGGTTAAAAGCCTTCTTATCTAATTTGCTTCTTTTAAATTGTTTTAATGGTTTTACAAGGGGCTTTTAATTAACCAATTTGGGTTTTAATAAGGAACTTTTTTAACACTCACAATCCCCCTTGTGCCTGTGTTCCTCGTAGTGCTCATTTAAAGCATTGTGTTTTAACCCAAACCTAACCCTAACCCAAAAACATATTCACAGACATTGATTCTACACCATCACAGCTCATATCTGCACAATATAATCCAATAATACATATGCGCATTGCTAAGCGCTATGTGCTTCAACATCCTGTTTGTAGTTCTATCAAATTGCATCCAGAAGCTTTCATTTTTTAAATTTATTTATGGCCATTGACAACACCCTTTGAAATCCAAAATGAGCCAAAAGGACCCGGACTAACTCATATTTCTGAATAGATCTGGCGACACCAGACTAGAAATACAGTTAGCGCACAAAAGCAAGATACATAACAACTATAACAATACAATAAAGCTAAATGTGATTAAATTTGAGTGCCCTTTTCATTGCCGTGTTTCCCTTTTTGAATCACAAAATGGTGTCAGCAGTCATCGCTCAATTGTCCTTCTCCATTCCTGCCTCATTACAACTGAGAGAATAGTGCCGGGTAATTGTTTGACCCTTCCTGCTCAACCTATGTCCTTGGCTGCTGAGAGCGCTCGACGTGAGAGTTCTGTGGGATAAATGGTGGCTATTCCCACACTGTGCCCTGTGGCTGCCTGCAAACAGAGCGCCATCGTATCGGTGACAAGAGACGCCTGATGAAGGTACGCTGGCTGCACAAACCCAATGCAGGCCCCTGAAGCGGCAGCAGCACCTCTCTAAAAAGGACCCATTGTGCCCTGCCAAAGCCTTTCCCTCTCCACCGTGAAGTGGCCATTGTGGCTCGCAGAATAGCCATCGCTCTCCATTGCCTGGCGGGGAGAGTGCTTGGCTGAGTGTGGCTGCGGTCGCCGCAGTAGACACTATCTCAATATCATGACCCCCATCAGCCCCCGAGTGCCCCCTGTCGCTCGGTCCATTCTTCCCACAGGTGGGCTCAATCCAGAACTCATTTCAGCCAGAGAATAGGGTGCAAGAATCAGGTGCATTCTGGTAGTGAAAAAAAGTAAAGTTGTGTGCTTGGGAGTTTTTAGCATACGGCTCAACTTTGGACAACTTGCATTGATTTGGCTCTGGAAATGTATTCCTGCACGACAGGACGGACAAAAGCCTTATGGATTTCCAGAAGAGGAATAAACTGTGGTGGAGCGCAACTATTCTCTTAAGGGTACTTCACTGAGAGCGATGCTTACAGATTTTCAAGGTGCTCTGCTGAGAGTTAGCTGAGGAGTAGGGAGGAGGTGTTCAAAAGAGAAAACATAAAGCGAGACAATACAATTATTAAGAGTGTCTCTGAGGAAGCTCGTCTGGCATGCAAGGCCTCAGTTCATTTGTGACTCATATACAAATCACTTTTTGCGCATTTACATTCAAAGTGATGACTCTGAACTTTCCTTGGGTTGTCTGCATTTTTAAAAACTGCTGTTCAGGTGGAGAAACTCATAATATGCTTTGTTGACCGTCGGATAAATTAATTAAACACTTCCTAAGAGGAAAAAAAAAGGCTTATCGTGGATTAGCATTTTATTGCATAAGGCTCTGTCCAAATAGCAACGGGTGCTAATGTCCACTTGTCTTTGGAAGCCATTGTGTTGTTAGATATGCAAGTGTTATGCAAACAAATTGCATGATTATGCAAAACTAGAAATAGTGTGGATGAGTGATATCCCACAGCATAAGGATTAGTTACTAACACCCACTCTTCAATTATGAGCATAAAACTCTTATGTGGGGTTTTTTTGTGTCCCATATCCCTGTTATGCAACCTGCTCCACTTTGAAATAGGATCCTTTCACAGCTAACCACATGATACCCTGGAATGGTACAGTTCAAACAATGATGGAGACGTTCTTGATGTGACGCAAATGAGGCTCGGAACAATTTGGCCTCCCATGTTTACTACCACCGCCTTGGAGAGGAAGGACTGTCTTCAGGTTGCAGGTGAACATGATACATCATCATCAACAGGGAGGTTACATCAGCTCGTTTTGTCCAGAACGTGCCCTTCTGAGCGGGGAGGTAGGGAGTCTGGGGGTGATATTTTTAAACCTGAGAAACAGCAGCTGCCTTTGCGCCAGAGTAATTTAGGTTAAACAGCTCACTGGCGGGTGCTAAAGAGATCCGTCTCACACCTGAAACAGAAACTGAGAAACTCTCTGGCCAAGAATTCTCCCAGGGTCTAAGCAGATGACATTTGAGGTGAGGCCAACGAGAAATAAGGTGCTGACATGACAAAGTGCCTTGAAATGCCTGTTTTATTTCCTTTTTTTTATTGATACTCCTTTATTCTCTTTAAGAAACTCAAACTGAGCCTCTTAAAAGGCGAGATATGGTAATGCAAATATTTCAAATCATCCCACTGGAGGCTACAAAGAACATCTTCATTAATTCATTGGCCTGCTTTTCTTGGGGTTACTTAGATATGAGAAAAAGGGGGCTGGGATTACATTACTTTCAACTATTTGAGGAAAAAAAAAAACGCTCATCCAAGATTCAGATGTACTCCCAAGCTCTGCTGAATGAATTCATGACCCAATCTTTGTGGAATACAGTAGAGTATGTGGCACGAATCCAGGATTTCCAGCAGTCTCTCAACTCTTTCTCAATTAAAAAGACCAAAGGGAAGTTGTTAAAGGCTGCAAGGAGCTTTAAACTCAACTGGTGCCATCACGCCTCAATTTTGAGTCTTTTCCTTTTGTGTGCGACAAGAGATGTACTGACTTTGAAGAGATGTACCAATTTTGACATTGTCAATAATTAATGTCCTGCTAGACTGACTAATATTAGTACCAATGTAGACATCGTATCGGCATGACCACACAGAAGGAGAGGGAGCAAATCGTCCAAAAC